>NC_056523.1:235387786-235389918 GCF_019175285.1 Sceloporus undulatus
TTCTTATCTGTCTGTTCCCATGCAGGGAACAACAACACTTAACAGACACACCACATCAGTGGAAATTATGCAAGAGGGATGGGATAAGGATGGGATTGCTCCCCCGTCCTTATCCCGTCTTTGACTGCGATCCCGTGAAAGGCATCCAGATTGTCGTGTTATTGCCCCATCATTGAAGCAGCATTGACTTAATGCGAACTCCCGTTAATGCAAAAGACTGGGCAATGGACAATGACAGGACAATGATGGGAACTGTGCGATGTTGTTTGAAAGTCTTTCGTACAATCGCAGTCAATCGCATTTCCAAACGGGATAATGTCCAGACGTTGTATGAAAATCTTCTCACAATCACGCTATGAGAACTGGAAAAGGATGTGACAAGGATGTTTCTTCCTCTCTCTGATAATCCCCAGTGTATTCAGCAGTTGGATCTCTTCTGGCAGGTCATTCTGCAGTCTATGGGCAGCTGAAGAAAAAGCCCTCTGGCTGATATTTGCCAACCTAGGACTTTATCGCACAGGGGAAATCGGGGGTTTAAAAAAGCATTTTCCTGGGACAGTTGTGCGAATGATTGGTTGCTGGAGCATTCCTTATTCTTCTCAGGATAAATCCTCTCTAAGCACGATGTGTGTGAAAATCTTCACCACAATCACACAACCGTCATGGGAAAATGCCTTTTTAAAACCTCAATTTTCCCACGTGTGATAAAGTCCCTAGTCCTGGCTGACTGGAGTGAATTTATAGCCCTAAAAAGGAGAAGGCAAAAAATGCCCGAAAATGCAGTCAAATTGACAGTAGCTCCCTTCTAGATTGGAATGGCATTGGCATCAACACTTAAATTATTGGGAGGTGCACCCCTCCCAGGGTCTCACGAGATATAACACATCCTCTGCCAGGATGGATTTTCTGTGGTAAGAAAAAAGACACAGTGAAAAAACAGTGGCAAAGGAAGCTGATGACATGATAAAAACATCAACTGAAATGGATAAATGTTAATTTCTAAGGGTTCTTTGTCAGAGTGAAAATGAGAGAAGGCTCCTATGCTTTTAATGTTCGTGTAGAAGAAATTTAACAAGCAGCACCACCTGAAATCCCCTCTTCTGCACAACTGTTAAAGGCACAGGAGCCTTCTTCAGTTTTCACTTTGGCAACCTCAGTTCTGCCACACTTTACCTCATCACAGTTGGTATTGTGCCATAATAAAAGTGCTTGCTTGTGCCCACCAAAACTATGAACTCTAGACACCTGAAACTTTGTGTGTGAACTGAGGCTGCATCTGCAGTGCAGAAATAATGCAGTTTGACACAGCTTTAACTGTCACGGCTCAGTGCCATAGAATTTTGAAACTGGTAGTTTTGTAAGCTTTTTAGCCTTCTCTGTCAGAGAGCTCTGGTGCCACAACAAACTATAAATCCCAAGATTCCATAGGACAGAGTCATGGCAGGTAAAGTAGCATCAAACTGCATTATCATGGTATGTTTTTGAATATATATATATATATAGTTTTTAAGCCATGGATGGTTGAATCCATGGATACGGAATGCATGGACAAACACCTAGCAAATACAGACTAAGGGAGTCTGTGTGTGTGTCTGAAATATTTTTTTTTATTGTATTGATTAATTTTCATTAATTACAGTTTGCCTGTGGCCCGCAAAGTAGCCCATTGAGTCACTAGGTGATACTGAGTCACTAGGCCACTAGATGGTAGAGGTCAGGTTCCTTAGCTTTGTGAATGGGTCCATATGGCAATAGTTGGGTTTGATTGGAGCCCCAGAGAACAAGGCTGTTTAAACTCTTGGCTTTTCTCAGTGCTAGAAGAACATAGGTCCTATTTCCATGTAACCTTGGTTCTTCCTGTTTCTCTGTGTATTTGTGCATGTGTGTTGAATAGAAGAAGAGAGAGGAAAAGGAAAGACCGAATGAAAGGAAGTGAACAGCACTGAGAAGCACAATGGGGGAAGACTGCATTGGCTAGGTGTCTGACCAAGCATCTGTATGTATCCATAGATTCAACCATCCATGGCTTAAAAAACTATATATATATATATATATATATATATATATATATATATATATATATATAAACAAACCTTGATTTTGACATTTTATATTAGTGACACCATCTTACA
>NC_056523.1:235389928-235416681 GCF_019175285.1 Sceloporus undulatus
ACACCATTGTATCTAACAGGACTTGAGCACCCACAGATTTTGGTATCCATGGGGGGTCCTGCAACCAAACCCTAGCGGATACCAAGGGCCCACTGTACTTGGGTTCTAGCCATGCCATCTGGTACCTGCCATTAGCTGGTGTATAAGCACTACATATTTATATCAGTTTCATATTACTTTGTTATTGCTCCATCCTAAGGTTCCTAGTCTGGCCAGGTATTTGGAAGATACCATATAAAGAGAGGTATTGAGTCCCCAGCATGAAGCTCATCTTTCTCAGTATTTATTTATTTCATTCATATCCCACCTTTCTCTCTGGAGGGACTGAAGGCAGATCACATATAAAAATCAAACAGTTAAAACATCTGTATATAAAATCACATAAAATATACACAAATTAAAAACAGACTAAAAACCCACCTGCTCCATAAAACCACCCTGTTATGCATTATGTACAGAAAGCCTTCCAGCATAAAAATATTTTTACTTGGGCGGGATATAGACCGCCATACACTACGTATTCTATACGTACTAGGGTTAGGAAGAGGCGGTGCTTCCGCACCCCCTAACCCTAGTACGTATAGAATACGTACAACATGGTGGCGCCCCTTCCACATGGGGGCCGCCATGTTTACGTACTGGACGCATAGCGTCCAGATGTGTCGCGACGCCTATGATGTCACGAATGCGCCAGCGGCGCCTCGCGACATCATAAAGGCGCCGCAAAAAGAAGCTCCAAAATGGAGCTTCTTTTTTGCTCCGCGCGGGAGCCGCGCAGTTTGGCTGCTGCGGCTCCCGCACGGAGCAAATGGCGCCGGCGGGAGACCGCCTCAAAGCGGCGGTCTGTATCCCGCCTTGGCGGCGAAAGGCCAGCAAGGAGGGGGCCAGCCTGGCCTCCTGAGGAAGGGCATTCCAGAGGGTGGGAGCAGCCACTAAGAAGACCCTCTTGGGTCCTCACCAAGTGATCTTGTGATCTTGATGGGACCAAAAGAAAGCCTTCTCCTGCTGAATAACAAGCCGAATGAGGACATGCACACACCTGCAACTGATCAGGATTTCTTAGGATGGTACAATGAGAATTAAAATGGTATGTAACAGTACAGTGTGTGTGTGTCTCTAGTTTTTGTAGAAGCAGAGATAAGAGGCAAAACTTAAAATATGTTTTTCAATATTGTTTTCGGTTGCTGTCTTTTCAGTGGAGTATTCCAGTAATAGATGGACTACAGACCAAATGCCGGGCAGACACAATGCCAAAGTACAGCCACAGATGCTACTATCCTGCTCAAATTCAATTTTTCAATTCTCCTTTGATAAAGTCCAAAGAGTGGACCCACAGCTATGACTGATCTCAATTTTGTCCTTTAGAGATTTAAAGTTATACAATGACCCATTGTCTCTTCACAATGTGGCCATGCTGAGTGGTAGATTCTGGGAGTTACAGTCCAAACCAGTAACATTTCCAAGCTCTGTTCTTTGAGCATACAATGCACATTTTCTGTCTAAACTCAGTAATAATAATACATCAGTTTGGTATCATTATTCCTATTTTGCAGGTGGCAGGTGAGCATGAGGCTGAGCACAGGTACTTTTCAAGCAGCTGGCATGGAGTGTCATGTGCACCAGTGTTGCAAATGTCACCAGTCCGTTTTATGTGAATTGTAATGTAACATGGGAACTGCAAATCTGACTTTAAAAAGGGTGGCAGAATCTTGCCCTTTCTTGCCTTTCATTTGGAGATTGCTGAGAATTAAAGCAAAGGAAATCAAATGCAATGCATCCAAAACAAGCCCATCTGAGAATAAAAACTGTCTCTAATTCATTCTAGATTGGATGTCTAGGTATAAGCACCATATAGTAATTGTCTAATTTAAACATTCTTTGTAAGTGCTAACTTAAGACTTTATAACCCAATGTAAAGTCTAAATTGCAATTGTAGACACTTGCAAAATAAAAAAGAATCACAAAAAAATTGTTAACTAATACTAAACATGAAGTAAGTAGATGTGGAGGGTGTGACTCCTGAATTTTCTACCCCAGTTACTCTATTGTCAATATTTTAATTATGTATCATGTCTGTGGATGTGTTCTTCTCTTTTCTCTCTCATAAAAACCCATCAGGTGACTTGGGCAGGTCACACTCTCTCAGCCTCAGAAGATGGCCATGGCAAACTCCCTGTGAATAGGCTTGCCATATCCCTCCTGCCAGCGGGACATTCCCGGTTTTTCACCACTAGGGGGCGTCCCTGCACGGTTTCCTCCTTGACTCAGCTTTTTCCCGGTTTGAGGAGGTTGCTGCCAGACTCAGGAAGAGCCTTCAGGGCCAGGAGGTGAGGAGGAGGAGGAGGAGGAGGCATCGCTTGGGAACAGAGCCTCTTGCTGGTGGAAGGGAGGAGGCTGTGATGATCAGGAAAAGCAGGGGCTCCTCCGGATGGTCCTGGCCACTTCCCTTGGGTCCATCCCTCCCTCCCTCCTCCTCTTCCTTTCAGAGCAGCCACAGCCGAGGTGAGCTGCTCATTCAAACTCCCTGGCTTTTCTCTCCCCCCCCCCCTGCACTTTGAGACCCCTTTAACTGCCAAAGCTCAATGCTCTCGAATTCTGGTGTCTGTGAGGCATTTGGCCTTCTCTGTCAGAGAGCTCTGGTGCCACAATAAACTACAGTTCCCAGGATTCCATAGCACTGAGCCCTGGCAGTCAAAGCAGTGTGTTTTGGACACAGAGATCCAGTCCCTAGCTTTTATATCTCTCACACACACTGCAGGAATAATAACCCACTTTGAGACTGCTTTAACTCAATGGTAAGGAATCCTGGGAATGCTAGTGTTTGGGAGACATTGAGACTTCTCTGTCAGTGATGGCTTTGAGGCCACAACAGACTACAATTCCCAGGATTCCCCAGCACTGAGCAGTCTCAAACTGGAGCATTTCCTCAGTGTGGATGCACCTGGTGAGGCATTCTGGGCACTGCAGTTCAACTACGTTTGGAGGGTTATGGGACTCCCTGTCAGAGATAGCTCTGGGGCCACAGTGTACTACAATTCCCAGCATTCCCCAGCACTAACCCAGGACAGTTAAGTCACTCTCAAACTGGATTATTTCCTCAGTGTGGATGCAGTTTTGGTGAGGAACTCTGGGCATTTCAGTCCAGCATTGTTTTATTTCTGCAGTGTATTTTGGACCAGAGACAAGGTGACCAGGCATCCTCTTCCTTTTCCAGGACATGTCCTCCATTTGGATCATGGCTAAGAAGCATGGATTTATAATTACATGGGTGTTTGTAGCTTTTATTTTTGGTCATGTCCTACATTTTTTGCTTGAGGGCCCTACATTTTGAGGAGAGGGCATTGGTCACCTTGGTCAGAGAGCTTTACAGGGGGTTTAACTGCCATTTTGCTGTGGTGCTGGAACAAACCACCATTCCCAGAATGCCACAGCATTCAGACAAGGCAGTTAAAGTGATCTCAAACCAGATTATTTCTCCAGTGTAGATGCAGCCCAAGCCTTTTGCTTTTCTTATGCCTGAGATTTCAAAGCCCAGCCCTGGCAGCACAACAAACTACAAATCCCAGGATTCCATAGGATGGAGTGATGAGAGTGAAAGCAGTGTCAAACTGCTTTAATTCTGCAGTGTGACAGCAGCCTAAGTGTGCCTAATGCAGTTCTTAACATGGTGCACCTCTTGCCTACAGAGTCTCACAAGACTTTTTTGTTTAACAACTTGTACCCATTAACTCCATTTCATGTCTCCTTTATTTAGTGGGGAGGAATACAGACAAAACAAGTCAAAATGAAGGAAAACCCAAGTCCCTTGACCAAGTACACACTTCTGAGAAGTATAGTTGGTGCAAGACACCTGAAACCGAGGGCAAATCCACTTTTTGTTTAACCATGTTTGATATGCATAGCCATGTTAACCCATGTTCAGTGTTAAACCCAAAGGGTTTGGTTATGGAATAAGCCTCTGAAATATGCAAGAGGCAATGTTAAAATAAAGCCATGTTCAATGCCCAAATGTGCTGTTTGAAATGGGGAGAGGGGGGCTGGCCAGAAAGGAAAGTCCATTTCTGCCATCTGTCTAGGAATAATGCCCAAATGTCCTCCATTTTGATCATGCCTAAGAAACATGCATTTATATTAACATTTCTAAAAAAGCATCAATTTTTGCATGTCCTCCATTTTTAAAAAATATGTCCTACATCTGAAACTGTTGTCCTACATTTGTCCTGGTTTGGAGGTCCTGACTTATGGCAACCCTACCTGTGAAGAAGCTAGAATATAAAACCCTATGATAGGTTCACCTTAGGATCGCCATAAGTCAAAAAATTACTTCTTTATTTGATTTCCCCCCTCCTATTTATAAAATTAGTATGCACTATTTCACCTGTAGATAGCTTTCCTGTATTCATAAATATCCAGAGTGGATTACCCCCCACCAACCCCCACCAGCATCAAAAACAAGGAAGGAGAACCCAATGGCACATTCATGAATTATCAGACAATATTAAAAACCACTGAATTAAAAAATAAACAGAGAGTAAGAAACCACAAAATTAAAAACAATAGATCTGGAAGATAATTAAAAGCAGAAGCCAAATAAAATATTAAGGGCTTTATCACAGCAGAGTGTTCTGCTGCTAAAATCATGTTCTTTCAAAAGCACTATGCAATTGGGACTACTCTCTTCTTTATCACACTTTCGTAATCTTCTTAAACTTTCTGGCATTACAGCCTTCGTTCGCAATAATACCTTATCACATGTAGCATTTGGCACTCTTCACCCAGTATTGCTTAGGCACAGACACACAGAGATACCGCCCAAAGAAATATAAATTAAAAGGAGTCTTACCTTTAGAAGGGCTTTTATTCCCTCTGGGGAGGGGTAAAGTCTATAATCAATAGCAGATGAAAGTGATTACTCTGCCAAAGATTAATCTTATCTTCCTAACTCAGGAACTCACTGGCAGGCAAATGCCAAGCAACACCAAACGCTCACCCACAGACCACCCAAAATTAAGAACAAAGCACAATTTTCTTATTATTGCAAATGATAGCACCAGGCAAGCAGGTCATTCATGGAGGGTTTGCGTGAATGAAAAGAAATGCTTGGATAACGCACTTCCAGCAAAATAATAACAGAAAGGAGGCGATGTTGTGTGATGAGTCCCAGAAAAAGATGCTGTTAACTAGCTCCACTTTGGTACCGCAACCAACTACACTTCCCAGAATTTCATAGCATTGAGGCATGGCAGTTAATGCGGTGTCAAACCAGATTATTGCTGCAGTGCAGATGCAGCCCATGTCTGTTTGCATAAAACATTGCTTTCAACTTCTGTCTGAAAGACAACAGGGAGGAAGCCAAGCAAATCTCCATTGGAAGGGCATAACAAAGCCTTGCCATTTTCCGTAAGTTGTCCACATCTCTTTTTCTTCATATGTTTTATTTTCCCCTTATGTTTTCATATATATATATATATATAGAGAGAGAGAGAGAGGTCAATTTTCAAACATAAAGGATGAGTTGTTGATGTTTTTGCTTTGTTTATGAATGCTGAAAAGTTACTATCCAAAATGTCTCAACTTCCATGGGCTATTAATATCTCTGTCAAATGATTTAGCATATGTTGGTTAATTCCATTAATTTTTAAAAATGAATTTGATGCTCATAATGTTGACAGAAATATGGATTTCATCCATCCATTCATTCATTCATTCAGAAAATAATTTGGCTGTCTGAAGGGTACTCAAGGCAGTTGATATTCCCTCCAAGCCTTAAAGTGCTGATGCAAAACACTAGGAATAATTGAAACACAGATATAAACACATTCTATCTGAAGAGTCCATAAAACTATTCCAAAAGCAGAAAGAGAGAGAGAGAGAGAGAGAGAGAGAGAGAGAAGCAAGCTACCAAAACACTGAGAGCAAGGAAAAACAAGGCCTTTCTCAGGAGGGAGTTAAGGGAGCTTTGAAAAGTTCTGCTTTTTGGACTACAACTCCATGAATGTCTTTACCACCTTGGACACTGGCCATTCTAGGTGTAGAATATTGGGAGTGATGCTCCACTAATGGGGAGATTCCTACCCTGGCATGCACCTACACTGTAAAAATAATGCTTTAAGTGCTGTAGCTCCATCCTAAGGAGCCATGGGATTTGTAGTTTTACAAACCTTCTCTACTAAAGCATACTATTGCCTCACCAAACTACAAGTTCCAGGATTTTGTAGGATGGAGCCATGGCGGTTAAAGTGGTGTCAAACTACATTATTTCTACAGTGTACTTGCAAACTTGGTTGCTGCCACCTAGAAGATCCTGTCCCATTTTCCACAAATGCAGCTGAGAAAGCAATGAAGCGCACAGCAAAACATCACACAATTAATGTAACATGTAGTCAAGATTGTGTGCCAATTATCTTGGTCTCGAACAGTTTATCAGAACAGCTTGAACTCCAACCAAAAATCCATTGTGGTCATATCTGTATGTATAACGTTACTATTAAGAACAGTGGTTTCTAACAAGCTGATGAAAGGTGCGTTTCATTTAGAGAAGACCCCAGGCGTCTGACTTTTCTACATTGTATTTTTTAAAAACAACACCAACAATAGTATGATAATAAAGAGGAAATGAGCAGTACAAGCAGATGGCTAGTAGTTAAGCAGTATGGAACGACTGAACACTAATGTGAAGCTGAGGTCATCTTTGTACAAGTTGTCTCTGGCTGCATTTTTGTATACTGTCATTTTTTGGAGAGGGGACTGGACAGTGGCGTGTTCTGTCTTTCTCATTTGTTGTTGGTCTTGTTCACTTATGATATTTGGGCTTTTAAAAACTAGAAGAGAGTATGTCACTGCCATTACAGTCAGTTAATTTTTTTGACATACTGGTGTGAGTGGGACGTGCGCTGCTATCTTCGTTCTTTACAGTAGATTTGCCATTGACTCAAGGGCTAAGAGATGGCATCCATTTACACACTGAGGACTATTGTTCGCTGCAGCATCAATTAGAGCATAAGATTAGAAAAACTGTAGAGGACAAATAGACAATTATATCCCATTCCACCGTAGACTTGCACTGTGACATGTCAGTCTTCAAGCTTAAGTAATAATAAATTAGATACGCAGGGATGAGAAAATAGAGAGACATTCAGCCATACCTATGCAAATGAGTGATTTATTATCAAATCTGACCTAAATTGGCTTCTCCAATGTTATTCTCAGTATTTTTTTTTATTAAGGAAATTACTCAATAGATGTCTTTTCCTTTTTAGCTTGTAACCTCAGATTTAATTGGTTGGGGTCATCTGACCAAGTTGCAGCTGGGGTGGGAACTGTGCAACTCTTCAGACTTTGCTGAATTGAAATGCTTAACATTCTTTACCATTGGCCATGATGGCTAGGATTGTTGGGAATTGCAGTCCAACAACATCTAGAGAGCTGCATGATTCCCATCCCTGTCATACATTACAGTTTTGCTGTTTGAAGCTCTCATCACAAGAGACTCTTCAGAAGATAGTTTATCCATTTTTGAAGCTCTGCTGTCATTGTGAAGGGAACACCTTTGCGATAAGATTATTGTCAAATGAATCGGTTCTTCAAAAATCACTTGACTTCACCCCTCAATTCTCTATGCTAATTACAATGTTTGCATATTGTATTCTCTCTCACACCTGTTAATAGAACATGCTGCTATGAAGAATTGTGCTGAATTGAAACAAAATCAATATGTACAAAAAGACCTCTGTGTCATCTCTTAAGGCTGGTGCTATTGTGACCAAGAAACAAACACAGAGGGAATATTTTGGAGGCTGAATTGCTTGACCTGTGATGCAGGATCTGGCTTGGTGATAGATGCAGTGCTTTCCCCAAACTTCCCCCAATCCAAGAATTGTTTCCAAGAAGGCAGACAAAGTTTTGGCTATAGATTTCATCATTCTTTTCTCCCTGCCCCTTTCAAAACCATGTCCTGGACTTAGATAGACAAGGCAAAAAATACCTGTGGAGGTAATAGGGGTTTAGAATGGCTTTGTTTTGATGGAGATTATTCTGCCTACGATCAATAGTATTTCTGTAACTCTTTCCGATTAGGTCAGCTTGGGCAACTTCAGCTGAACCTGACTCCTACCCTCAGTCTGCTATGCCGACCCATCACTACCAAAATTTGGGGCATAGTTCATTACCAAATTTTGGTAGAAGGCCACAAAGTGCCATTTCAAGCAAGAAGGAAATGTTTGTTTTAAAGAGGTTTTCTTGGTGTGTTGCCAAGAGCTTCAAAAAAGCCCTTTGAAACAAAAATTTCCTGCTTATTTTGAAAAACTTTCCCCAGTTTTTTGCTGAAATGTGAAATTTATGTTTTCATACAACTGATGGGAAAATGAAACTTAGGTGCACACTTTTGTCAATAGGTTTGCAAACCATGAACTGGATACATTTGTTTTAAAAAATGCCCAAGGTCACCCAGTGGATTTCATGGCTAAGCTGAAAATTGAACCCTGGTCTGCAGAGTCGTATTTCGACACTCAAAGCACTATGCCACACTGGCTCTACTATGATGTTATTCTGCTGCCAAAAAGTGCATAATGTGCCATCTTTTCTGATCAGGAGTCCATATGTGCACTCCAGTAGTCAGACAAAAGGGGATTGTTAACACTTAAAGGAACCTTGATGCAGCCCTTCTTCTTGACTTGTTTTATCAATTACGCCATCAAATAAGTGAGAACCTTTTTGACACAGGTTGGTACCATTACTTGCTCTTAAATCTTTCGGTCTGCTTCCTATTGGTTCCACATGTCTTTATATTTGTTCTCAGTGGGCAAAGATTCCAGAAGGAAAATGAAGTGCTTTAGATCAATTGCACTATCTGTCATGTGGTAGGCATTGGGAAAACATGCCGTTTCATTTGGTTCTAATGTTAAGAAAAGCATGGGTGAAAAATGTTTGAATGAACCAAAGTTTGTATTAAAGGTTCCTTTTCTTTCTAGATCCACTGATTTCTAATACTTTTTTTGTTACAGGAATTCTGACTGAAATAAGTCAATGGTTGCCTGAGAGTAGCACTTCCTTCTATTCTGTGTTGAAGAGCATTATTAACATGATATGGAGAGATTATATGGCACTTCTCAAGAAAAGAAGCCACTCTGCAGTATGTATCATTCTATCTTCATCCTGAACAAGTGTGGAGTTAGTTTAAATATTTGACAGAATCACTACACACACACACACACACACACACACATGCACACACACTGTATATATATTTAAAGCAGTTCAGTTAAAGGAGAAATGCTGGATGAAATCACCATGTGTGTTTACACACGTATGTGTCAGATGAAAGTGAATATGTTTAGCTCTGGCTTCAGCGTCTTCATAGCTCTTTTTTTCATCCTAGGACTAGCAGAAGTGGCAGGATGCCAATATGTGTAAATTCCAATAATTTATCCCAATGGTAGGATTCTGTTTTTCTTGGCATTATTGAAAGTACAATATTGAATGGATTTTGGACATGTGCATGTGCTCATGGACAGTCTGAAAAGTCTTATATATAAAACCCTACACGGTGCTTCCAGAATCTAAACAAATAGCTTGGGCTGTTACCAGTGGAAAGACACGAAAGGGCAATTCTGTTTTCCTTTCTTAATAAGTTTTCCCCCCCCAGGTAAGTCAAAAGATGGAAGAAGCAGCAGGAAAACAAAGCAGGCTTCCAAACAGAATTCTGTATCCAGGCCCCTCTGCATGAGGCAGACCATATGCACAATAAAAGTTGAACCCGAAGAAACTTAACAGTGCAAAATTACCCTGTTTGAGGCAGAGCAGTTCAGATTCATCATATCATTTGCTGCCAGTTATTATTTATTTATTTAGCACTGTAGATTTGCACAGCGCTGTACATAAAACAATAAATATAAAAGAGTAAACCTGCCTATGGTGTACAATCTAAGAAATAATAGATTGTCTTAAGACAGTTGTATGTGTCTTAAAATGGGGAACTCTTGGCAGTTCATTCATACACTCATTTATTAATTTTGTTCCTGTCATTGTTAACATAGAGACAATAATACAGCCATCTCATTGAAAGTACTGGTTATGACATATAAAGACCTATATGGCTCAGGCCCAGGCTACTGACAGAGTTTATCTTGCCATATGAACCTACCCACTCTTTGGGATACCACCTTCCCAGGCACCTTTGGTGGGAAAAGGGCGGACTTGTCAGTTTTGGCTGTTGGGTTTTGGAACTCACTCCCCAAGGTGGAGATAAGGGAAGCTTACTCAGGCCTGTTACAGACAGGCCAAAATAAAGCTGCTTCGAGTCACTTTGGAGGTATGGTATTTCAATGATGCATGCGTCCTAAGAGTCCAAAACCCGCACCAAAGCCATGCTCCAGTCCTAAGGACTCGAAGCAGCTTTATTTTGGCCTGTCTGTAACAGGCCTCACTGTCCTTCCATAGGCAAGTGGAAACGTTTTTTGTTCCAATAGGCTTTTAGAAATCGACTGTCAGAGTCGATTTCTAAAAGCCTATTGGAACATTTAACAAAATGTTGTTTTGCTGATTTTAATTTTTAAAAAATTGATTCATTTTAATTGGTTTTAACTTCTGTAAACTGCTTTTCAATTCTAGTTTTCTTGGGGGGAAAAGGCAGGATATAAATAAAATCCTCCACCCTGCTCCTCCTCTCTTTCAACAGGGATGAGCAGCATGCAACCATGCAGTGACCTTGCTCATTTTAACAAGGCTGTTTGGGGGCCATCGCCACCCCAAAATAAAAATAGATCCCTCCTTCTCTTCTAATGCAAGCTGTGCAGGCTTTCTTTAGTGGGAAAACATATTTAATTCTAATTTTTTAAAAAATGGAAATGAATTTCTGGTGACTTTTGATTCACAAGAATATTAAATATTTCTATAAATAAAATGAGTGAAATTTTCTATGAGTTCCAGAAGAGGAATGGAGTCTCATGCTCCCCCTCAAACTGTTCATGTTCTAAGATATTTTGGTCTTTTTAGCAGTAGTTAGTAGTAGATTGCCTCTCTCCTTGGGCCAAGATAGAAGGTAAATGGTGAAAAATAAAGAGTTACTTTCCCTAACGGCAAAGATATAATAATGACATTACAACAACAAGGGACAATTTCATTTCTTTTGTAGTTTTACAATAATTTTTAATTACTTTTATAGTTTTTGAGTTTAGGCACTTAAATGGTAGAAGGAAATGCCCAATTCTTCAAGTCAGTTGTATATTTACCTCCAGTGGTGGTGATGGGGAGAATGGACAAAATGAGACTGGCTCTTCTGAGATAAGAAGAACAGTCTCCTCTTCTTAAATATGTTCTCCTAGGATACTAGAACAGGCTGGGATGGAAATAAATTTGTACACATATCTATTCCCAGTTGTTACTGGACATGGGTGGAAATAATGCTAGAGACCAAAGCTGAAAGTTATTCTAGCTCTTAACAGTATATAAAATGACAATTAGATTTCCGCATCCCCCATGTTCATAGTGATGTAATGTGACTGTGCATTTTTCAAATCCACCGAAGTTTAAGGTTTTGGAGACGAGAAGGGTAGAAGTTAGTGGTGCAGAAAGCCTTCCAGGGAGAAAAATAATTTGGCATAATGTGGTTGCAAAGGAAGGTACAGTGGAGTCTTAAAGTGAAATGTTTGTATTGCTTACAAGAAGAAATTTGGAACTGGAGCTGTATATAGAATGCAGCAGTAGACAGGCTACATATATCAGGGTGTATCTGGATGGACAGTTTATACAGCTACCAACTGAAAGACATTGTGAAGCTCATTCTATCTTTTCCTCAATTTGTATGTGTGTGTGTGAGTGTGTAAAAAACAACAACAACACAGTAGAGATGGCAAGGAAACAAAGGTTACAAGCAGAAGGTATTGCCATCTGGATGCCCCACAAAATGCCTTGAATGTGGTAGTGCCATTGCATGATAAAAGTCTTGTCTGGTAGCACCTCTAGTCCCATGGGCTTCCTTCTTAAAACAACCAGCTGGCTCTTAACATGTAGAACATTTGTAGCAGGACTGGTGTGCTCCGACATGGTGCCTTTTCTCAATGCTCCCATGAGAACAAGCCCTTTAGTAGAAAACCTGAAGATGGCAACAGCTGGAAATCTTTGGGGGTAACAGTAGAGCTTGGCATAGTTATTTTGGGGATCTGCAACTCCCAGAAAACCTCAGTCAGCATGGCCACCAGCCATGCCAGATGGGGAATTCAGGGAGGTGCCAACCAAGAAAGTAATGTTGCTAAGCTCTGTGGTATAGGTGGTGCCACCTCTCTTTCCTTTCAAATCTCCTCTCGAATGCATCTTTCCTGTGAGTCATCTGATTTAATGTTTTAACGTAGTCATCAACCCTGACAGAAATTAAGCCCAAGTATCATGGTTGCATTTCTGCCATAGACTTTTTCTCTTATCCTTTCCTCTTTCCACCAATCCTTCTGTCAAGAGAGATTATAAGCTCCTTGGGGCAGGGATCTGTCTGTTTGCTTAGCCGACTCTGAGAAAAGTGCTGTGTATATTGATGGGATGATAAATAATAAATGGTTATGCTTAATATTTTAAGGTCCACTGAAATGTTGAAATGCCTTGTATAAGCATGAGTCATATTTCCCTTGTTTGGAATTTCAAAATGGTTGTCTTGGCTGCCATAAAACGATCCATCTCTTAGAAGTCAAGGGTTTGGGCCTACAGATCTCTACGTTGGATTTTGCCTGTTGCATGAAAGGAAGAATCCTCTCTTTTCTCTTATCCTCTCTCACCTTTCTCAGTTGGGAACTCTAAGGCAGCAATCAGCTTCACTTGGCACAGCTGTTCCATGCTGGTGTACCAAATTATGGCTGTCTTTATGGCCACAAGTGCACTGTGTGACCCTAACCCATCATGTTAGATGGATGACAAAAATTATAAAACAAGCTGCAAAGCTTTTAGTGAGCCTTTAGATTACCCCGCAGTCTCTTAATGTAAGTGAAGCTATAAAGATAAAAAAAACTCATACAAGCAGCCCTCAGTCTCTTTGCTACCCTTTGCTCTACATTAAGGTAATACCACTGATTTTGATAAAGTTATTTATGGTCAGCATATTCTCAGCCCTTCAAGAATTCCCTCCCTCAATACTGCAATGCACCAAGGCTAAAGAGTAAACCTGACTATATACGATTGCTGACTGGATGGATAAGGAGAAGAGAGCAATCATTTTGGCCTTGAAAAGTCAGGAAGAGTTCACAGCTTGGGTAGAAACTGCCTGCTGTTAACAGCACAAATCCTATGCATATTTTACTAGGAACACAATGGGACTTCTCTCTTTCTCCATCTCTCTCTGTATGTACCTACCTTCAAGTCACCTGTCAACATATGGTGTCCCCATGAATTTCATAGGTTTTTTTTTTAGGCAAGGAATACCTGGAGGTGGTTTTCCCAGTTCCTTCCTCTGAAACACAGCAACTGATCTAGTAAATGTGCATAGGACTGTAGCCCCACTAAATCAAAATACCACGATTTAACAGGAAAATCCTTACTTCGAATGACCTCTAGTGCCTTCCTAGAATTTTAATGAGAGTGATAATATTATTGATAAAGTCTATATTCTCAATTTTCAATAGACTTGTAGTGGTTTGCCATGTGTTCAGCCACCTCCCAATTTTCTGCAATCCCATCATAGTTTATTGAGCCCCAGTGGGTCACCAGAAATGTTTAAGATTGCCAGTTCAGGATCATCCCAGATCCTGATGTTTCCAAGCCAACACCTGAGATGTAGGGACGTGCCATTAAGAGTGACACATTAAGGACCAACCACAATTGCTTACAGCTTGTCACACACACCCCTTCCCTCTCACACACACACAACATACAAAATATATTCTCCTGTTTGGAAATTTAAGATAGAAAACTTAAGTTCCAAGATCAGGGTGAAATGATTGTGGACATTATCACACAAGCTTCATTCTCATCACAATTGTGTTAGTAAAAAGAAATGGATACATACCAGTTTGGGAGCTTTCCTTATCACACATCCCATTCAGTTGCATGACTAGGGCGGTTTCTGCCATCGTATTTTCTTCTCTTTAACAGCATCATAAGTCTCTTCTCTTTAACCCTGCCTTCCTGCCCTATGCTTTATCCAGCATGCCTTTGATAAATTTTTATTTGAAGTGTAATTTAGCAATTAAGGCAATGAGATTTAGTGAAACAAAAATGAAAGAAAAGAAAAGAAGCTGAATAAAGGACAGGAAACCAGCCAGCTTGGGAACAGTGAGGGGGACAGTGGAATGAGGGAGAGGAGACTGACACCACATGACTGTTCAATCTTGGAACCGCCATGGGAAGAATTTATCGCACCTGAGGATTAATAGCATAGCGGTGCGATTGGGAGCTTATTGATGGGTCTCCCCCATCAATAAAAAGGTGCACTGTGCCATGCTTTGGAGGCACATCAATGAATCGGAGGTGATATCTTGTGATAAGTATTGCCAAAAGCACTACAGTGGAACCTCAGTATCCACAGACTTGCCATCTGCAGATTTGAGCATCTGCATACTGTAAGCCTACATTGTCCCCAGTGGTGGCACATGCACGCCATTAGGGACAGACCTCTTGTCCCTAGTGGTAGCCTATGCACACAGCCACACCACTATTAGGAACAACATACGGTTGAGCATCTACGGATTTTGGTATCGGGGAGGGCGCGGCGAAATGGATTCTCCACAGATACTGAGATCCCACTGTACTTTCCAACTTTAATTGTGCTTTAAAAGCTAGGTATCATCATCATCTTAGAGAAGTGGGACAGGAATAATGTAGTCCAGCCTACTTGCTTCTAGAAAATGGATGCAGAGAAGAGTGGAAGTTGGGCTCCGTCACCACAATGAGTGAGAAGGAAGGAGGACTCCAATTAAGTAAATACAGAGATGCCCTTGAGAGTCTTTGTGAGTTGCAGCACCAAATGAATTACTCCTTTGAAATTGTTGCAAACTACTGGTCTCCTACCTGATCTGCACACAGCATGGAGCTAAACCCTCCCCAAAGCTGCTTCTTTATCTCTTGCCTGGAAACTGGAGACTCAGAACCATTCCTTGAGATCAGGCAACCCTAGACATGACCATCTTTGGGTTGGGCGAAGCAACAGGTATCCTCCCATTCCCAACAATTTCTCCCATGTTCTATGGATCCTTTGGTGGCAAGCAGAGTTGTGTTTCTGACACATGGATTGTCCTGTACGTCCTATAAAACTCTTGCACACTAATGGGTCATGGAGTTTCATAGAATTGAATTGGGGGGGGTTGCCTTTGATTCAGTTAGCTTTATAAAACATCTTGGACTGGCCCTGCTGTTGGATTGTTTGTCTGGATGACTCACAAGTTATGCAGGATTAGTCAATGCTTGGAAAATTTAATATTTTGCACTACAGTTAGGGTTGTCAGGTTAAATATGGATGGGGCTACTTTAGCTATTGCTGTTAACATCCTGTTTACAGATCAGGAAAATTAGGATTAGGAAGATCCTGGATCTGGTTTATGGATACTGGAGGAGAGAGAACCATCCTGTAACTCAATGTTTCTGAATCAAGAGTTCCTTGGAACCCTAGCTTCTGCAAGAGGTTGTGACTAAAAAAGCAAGTTTTTAAAGCTGTATATAGACTAATTTTTAGCAGATGCTTCCTGAAACCTGAAAATTATTTCAAAGGTCTGTGAAAGGTAAAAAAAGATGAGTAAGGCTGCTGTTATTGGGCATACTCGATTATAAATAGTCATGTTGGGTAGCTGCAGCAGCTAAAAGGTGGTTTTGGGATGGGTGATGGAGGTAACATGTCAACGTTTTGCCTAACAGAATATTATTGTACTTCTTCCTGATGCAAGATCTGTTAATCATTAAAGCTTCACAGGAGCTCCATCCTGTAATCAACCTGGCAATCTTATTTTTAATTCATTTATATTCCTCCCTTCTCTCAATAATGGGACTCATAGAATCATAAAATTATAGAGTTGGAAGAGACCACAAGGGCCACCCAATCCAACTACCTCTCGTGCAGGAACTCACAATCAAAGCACCCCTGACAGATGGCCATCCAGCCTCTGTTTAAAGACATCCAAAGAAGGAGACTTCACCACCCTCTGAGGAAGTGTGTTCTACTGTTGAATAGCCCTTACTATCAGGACGTTCCTCCTAATGTTGAGGTGGAATCTCTTTTCCTGTATCTTGCATCCATTGTTCCGGAACTCAAAGCAGCAAATGCCATATTTAAAGCAATACAGAATACAAAACACTTTTATTTATAGTTTTAAAGTAATTAATAAGCCATTTAAATAAAAGTGTTATTTAAAAAGTGATTAAACAATTTATAAAATTAGAAAGTAAACATTAAAAACATTAAGGTTCATCAAAAGACCATATAAAAATCTTAGAAACAGCATGAAACAGCATTAAACCCCCACTCCAAACAGTTTTTAAAAGCTTGATGACATAAAAATATTTGAACTTGCTGACATAAGGAGAACATGGACAAGGTCATCCTGGCTTCCCTAGGAAGGAAGTTCTAAAGTCTGGGAGCAGTCACTGAGCAGACCCTCTTCCTTGTTTCCACCAAACAAGTTTGTGAAGGTGGTGGGACAAAGAGAAGGGCCTCTCCAGGTGATCTTAGTGCTCTAGAGGGCTCATGGTTTTAAAGGAATTGCATTGCCCATAACCTCCTGGTCTGAATTCAAGGTGTCCTAAATTGCTTGGGACATGATATTTGAGGCAGCACCACACCAAACATATGGCTAGCCAAGGACAGAGGTCAGCTGGAAGCCCCTTCTCAATGGTCCACCACTTGGAGCAATGCACTGTGGCAGCATGTGGGGAAAGCCTTTCTCTGTTGTGGCATTTGAGGAGTTTATTGCATGGCTTAAAAACACAACTTACCCTTGCCATGTTAAAGTCTCTTTCAGGATAAAGTCTGGTATTATCACACGCAAAGTGCCTCTGATGTCACTGCCCAGCTGAATCCCGGCTAACGTCCGACTAGAAGCCACGCTCAGCCAGCCTCTTTTCAAAACAGGGAAGCTCCTGGCTTTGCAAATCAGTCAGCTGAGCGTGGCTCCTAGTCAGACGTCAGACAGGATTCATCCAGGTGGCAGCATCAGTGGCATTTTGTGTGTGATAATACCCGACTTTAACTTGAAAGAGACTTCAATATGGCAGGGGTAAGTCGGATTTTTAAACCATGTGATAAATTCATATGAAATCTTCCTTCTGGAGGACTGATTGGCATGCTTAGTGCCATTTGCCTCATCCCAGCATACAATGATCATGCTGGCTGGGGGATTCTGGAAGATGTTGTCCTTAATGTATTTTATTTTTCAAGTCACAAGGTTTTCTGATGCTCAAGTTGAACAGGCTTTGCTCTGGGGTGTGGGGAATCTTTCACATATGAAATGGGCCATTGCTGGATGACTAAAGAATGTTTCTTCACAAAGAAGAATCATAGAATGCCCTGTGTCTGAATGGGAATTTACAGCTGGAGAGAAGAATGCCACCCCTCCTGCCTGGGCTAGTATGCTTAAGTTACATTTTGGAAGCATAACTGATTCATTACCAGTGCACAAACAAAACACGTTTTCAAATGCAACCTTCTCCTCAATGGAAAGGCCCGAAGAAATGTAATTTCTATAACAGTTTGAGTTTAGATGGATTGAATTATAAAATCTCATTACAAGGCTGTTTATCCAACTGCCTTTCTTTTTCTCTTTAAGAATATGGCTTTGCAGAAAGATCTCAGGGTCAGCCAAGCATGAAAGCTTGCAGGTATGCATGAAAGGCATGTGAGATAACCTACTGTTATGAGCCCCCCCTGACAAAAGACCATATGTGGCTCTGTCTCACAAAAGGCTGAGGAAAGTTAAATATTCTTGTTAGAGCTTCAGTTTGGATTATGTGTGCGCACTGCAATTTCTCCGTGAACAACATTATGTGTATATATATTTAAAATGAACAAAACAAGAATTGAGATTCTATTACACATTTCAAACTTAGTGTGAAAGTTATAGATCTCAAATGCTCCAGGAAGAAAAGTGAGAGCTAAGGCTGTAAACTAGCAGAAAGTTTAACTTCCACTTAATTTGATTTTGCAGTGTAAGCAGGTTTAACTGCACGGTGGCTTATGGTCTGCTGCTACTGATAATCTTGGTACATAGTTTCAGAATACATTTTTTCCATGTTGATTGATTACTAAAAATTAATGACTAATGGGGGAGGAAAAGCAAGATCTGTCTCCAGTGTTGGTTATGAAGGTTGCAATGTGCAATGTGGATGTGATGATGGAGGGTTCTGTGTGCGCATACACATACGCACATGGGATGGAAAAGAATTTCATTGGATTAGACAGTCAATAGCCTGTTTGCACCTCCTGAAATGCTATGATAGAACAATAGAAATAAAGGCCAGAATACCTTTGGGGAATTACAGATGTGTGTAGACACTGCAGCTACAGTGCTATGCAGTGAATCTTGTCCCAATCCTCACTTACTGGGCAGCAGACACTATGATGGATGGGAGTCTGTTCCCTGTCACTTGGTTAGCAGCCAACTGACATTCCCACCACTTCCCATGAGCAATCTCTACTGTGACAGGCAGAAGCAGCATCCCTGTTGCAACTCTGCAAGCTAGAGATTGCTTACGCAAGGGAGAGTGGACATGTCAGCCAGGTGCTTCCTGTTCGACAAGGAAATGGACCCCCATCTGTCTCAATGGTTCCTGCCTGGTAAGTAGGGATTGGGGGACTTTCACGGTCCCTATGTATGCCCTAAAGTAGGGGCTATGTAGAAATGGTGAATACAAAACAGTCATGAGTGCATAACTCTGGGTTACGCATTAGTAACTTACCAACAGGATTCTGGCCACTGTGCCTCTAAAGGTTTTTAAACTGCATATGGATAAAAATGCATTCAATTGAACAAAAGGACATAAACAAACATTAGTCAGTGGCAGAAACGCACACATTAGAGAAAAATTCCTAAATGGACACATTAGAAAAACCTGTGTAAACAGAATGCATACAAATTTCTCCTTTTTAATCATATATTTTATTTAAAAACAAATGACAAATCATGATGGTTTTTTCTAGATTCACATAAAGATAATATATAACAAAATTCAACACATCATACAGTGACTTCAGTTTCTTCTACAAAATTATATTAATAACTTCCTTCCGAACAAAACTGAAATATTTCTTTACAGTCTAAAATCCTCATATTTGGAATATATTACAATGTTTAAGCTAATTATGCTTTCCATGTTGCTATTTTGATATCCTTAGTCTCTCTGCCCTGTCTTATTTTTCACCTATTTTGTATTCTTCATTTCTTTATCATTCATTTTATTTCTAATTTTTTTAAAAAAACATTCAAATATATTGTCTCTTCATCTTCATTTCAGTCAGTATACTTCTAATTATTATATAGTTTTTCCACCTTCTGCCTTCATCTGTTAGGACTAAAGCCATTATGTTTCCCATTTCTTTCCCCAATATTTAACAATTGCATTCCAATCTTCTAATTCTGTTGACATATATCCTCTGATTTTATACAAAAATCTATCATATCTCTTAATCCATCCATTCTTCAATCATAAGTATTTGCTTTAATTTTCATTTCTGTGTGAAGGGAAGTCTTGCTGCAGTGACCATATATACAATTATCTTCCAATGCGCTATGTCCAACATTTGTGTCACCTTAAATAGATAAAGCTTGGGATCCATAGGTAATGTGGTTTCTAGTATTTGTAATAGTCAACTGGATTAGTTTCCAATATTTATTAGCTTCTTGACAGTGCCACTATATATGAAAATACGTGCCAATCAATTTTTTTCATTTCCAGCATTTATTGTCATGTGTTCTGTATATTTTTGCTAATCTCACCGGAGTTAGATACCAACAATATATTGATTTATATTAATTTACTTTTAAACTCGGGAAAAGATTAAATTTCTGTCCCCCCCAAAAAAGATTTCTCCCTATGTTCAGTTTGAATGTTGTGTTTTACATAGTGACTCCATTTTATCATGGCTTCTTTAATTTCCTTTTGTTCTAATTCCCATTTTAATAAAGCTTTATAAGATTTGGATATCTTTTTCATTTTCTCAAAAGATCTTATCTAGTTTGTTGTTTTCCTCCTATATTTCTTCTTATTTCAAATCCATTTTGAACCTTTCTGTTAACTATCTGTTTAGAAACCACTGTACTATTGTATCATCCTTTTCGAGTTCTTATGTTGATTTAACCTGCATTTCCCTTGATTTCCATTCACTAAAATTTGTTCATGCTTTTTCCCCATTTCTCTTCTTTTGATTTCCATCTCCTAAGAGTAGGGTTGCCATTAGTCCGGACCTCTAAACCGGGACAAATGTAGGACAAAATTTTCAAATGTAGGACCTTTTTTTTTTTGGGTCCTACATTTGAAAAAGAGCCCCTCTGAGGGGAGGAATCCTTCTCCGCTTGGGCTCTGTTGGAGGCAGCCCAGGAGGAGAGGGAATCTGCCCCCAGGGAGGCTTTCTTTCCCCCCTGGGACTCTGTTTTTGCCAACAGAGCCCAGGGAGGAAAGAAACCTCTCTGAGGGGAGGATTCCTTCTCCGCTTGGGCTCCGTTCTCACCAAGGATGGAGGCCAGGCGGAGAAGGAATCCTCTCCTCAGGGAGGCTTTCTTTCCCCGCCTGGGCTCCATTTTTGCCGGCGGAGCTCAGGCGGGGAAAGAAGTCTGGCCTCGGCAGGCGAGGCTTCTTTCCCTCCCTCGGCTCCAGCCGGAGCCAAAGAGGGGAGGGAAACCTCCCTGCCAAACGAGAGAGGCCTACAGAGGCCTCTCTCTCTTTCCCCCGCCACCGCTGTTGCACACTTTGCAACAAAGCCCGGGGGCGGGGGAAATCCCGGGGGCGGAGCCAACCCGGGGCGGGACCGTGCGGACCATCCCAAAACCGGGAAAGTCCCGCCCACAGGCGGGATATGGCAAGCCTACCTAAGAGGGCTTCATGCAGTCATAGCCATAATGGAGCTTTATTATAATTTCCCTCTTATATTTTACCCAGACAGAATGCATACAAATTTCAATATGGGAAGAAAAAAACAACAGTTCCTAACTCTCACAACTTGATATGAAGAAAGGACAGAAGAGAAATTCTGGTGAGTTTGGAAATAAAGAGAAGTGCATTTAAATCAGGACTGAGAGATTGTCACATACTCTGTATGTCTGTGTGCAAATGAATACACACACATAAAAACTATAATTTACTATTCAAATGATAGGTAGGTTTTAAATGAGGAGGAAGCCCACCTTTGTGAGAGGAAAAGGATGATAAGCAATAAAAAAGGTTCCCCCATACAAATTGTTTTCATCAAGTAAAATAGTAAATTGATCACCACAACCTTGAAAAGAACATGCAATATGTCATTTGGCTTCAAATCAACCAACTGGACCCTTTTACCTCCCAGGACTGTAATTATGAACATCTTATCATTGTAGCCTCCTTGTTAGAAAATAGAACGTTACAGACACCCTACAGGGGCATATTGATAATTAAGATTCCACCCAAATGTTTTATTCCTAACAAAATAATTTTGGAATAATCACTAATTTGACATAATGTTTTAAAATGATTGATAATTAAGAGCTAATTTCCCTGAAATAGAAAATTGTCACAGGCTAATGGTCTCCTGCTGCACCATAAACTCAAGAACATTTATTTTCCAAGTAGGAGGTGTTGATCCTCTGACAGTGTTCCATTACCATGACATTATTTCCATTATACCATTATGCCATTATCTGATATAGACTAGAGTGGCAGGTTGACATGGTTGATTCACTAATACTATTCGCTGATCCAGTTTGTTTCAGTGATGCTCTGTATGACTGGAACCTAGCTAGCCAGTAGGTGTATCAAATGGTTAAGCAGTAGCCTCAATTTCTCTTTAAGATCCCTTCCGAGCCCTACCTTAATTATAGTATTATTTCAAACATACTTCTTTAGTTCTTAACTCAGCAGTACCCAGTGGTAATCTAATTATAAATTACTAACTAAAAAAAGGGTACATTGGGTCCTTAGTATCCACTGGGGCTGGTTCTAGGACCTCCTGTGGATACCAAAATCCATGGATGTTCAAGTCTGATTAAATACAATGGCACAGTAAGATAATGTCCCTTGTATGAAATGACAAAATCAAAGTTTGCTTTTTGGAATTTATATTTTTAAAAAATATTATCCAAACCATGGATGCTTGAATCCAAGGATAAAAAAAAAAAATGTGGCTGTGGAAAACTGACTGTACTTTTATACAACTGACTTCTGATTATATCTTCAATATAAATGCAGGATACATATTGGAACATGAAACGACAATTGTGGAGTTTGGAACTGACAAGCAACACAGGTGTAGCAAATGTGTATTTGTTGAAAGTGAAAGACATAATATTACTTGAAATACTGAACCTAACACATGCTCTTTCCTTTCACCTCAGTAAATGTTTGCCAACACTCCAAACATTATCAGCTTGTCAAAAAGTGTCCAGCATTTTAAATATCCAAAATATGTGCCTAATTATCATGTGTTTGGAAACTGTTATCGCTTATTAGCATCTGGTCACTAGCAAGGGTTAAATGGTAACTTGTCTCAGATTTGGAGCCCTTCCCTTTTGAATGTAACCCTCTTTTCCCCTTTGCTTTTTTTTATCTGTCACCTCTTAAAGTATGCCCCAATCTGCTGAGCATATAATTCCTTTGAAGCAATGACCCATAGAAGACTACAGCCAGAGTACATGCTCATTCTGCTGTGAAAATGTTAGGCTCAGAAATGAGAGTTTGGACAGGCAACCCCCCTCCCGCATATAACAAATGTGCAGTTGTTACTCATTTGTAATTTTGCAATTTACTGATAATTTAAATGCTGCCTCTTTGGGAGAAGGGAGCTGCTCCTTGTTGTTGTTTATAAAACCCAATATAATACTGTATGTTATCATACCTGCACAAGATAAATGTCCCTAGATATGTTTCTACCATCCTCCCATGTCGAAGAAGAAAGATCTTCTGGAACAGGGATGAATGATAGGATGCAGCTGAGATATGTAAGCTTGTTTTCTGCTGCTCCAGAGAATAGGACCCGAAACAATGGATTCCACCTCCACATTAAGAGGAACTTCCTGATAGTAAGGGCTGTTTGACAGTGGAACAGACTCCCTCGGAGAGTGGTGGAATCTCTTTCCTTGGAGGTCTTTAAACAGAGGCTGGATGGCCATCTGTTGGGGTCTTTGATTGAGAGTTCTTGCATGGCAGGGAGTTGGATTGGATGGCCCTTGGGGTTTCTTCCAACTCTATGATTCTATGATTCTAACTGGTTGCCAATGAGTATATACCATGGGTATATTCTGCTGGAGGACAGTCAGCTGATGTTGGTTTGGCAAAACTGATCAAAGCAAACACTTTTAAAAGCAAGAGAGAGGAATGCTGTGGCCTTCAGGAAATACCTTGTGGCTATCAGTACTCCTTAGGTCCCCACAGATACCTCCAACTCCAATTTTTTTTTAAAAAAGGATGATGGGCCCAAAATGTTTTTCCAGCCAAAAATAATATTTATGGGTGCGGTTTGCCCTGTAAATGCTGTATGGGGCTACCTACCTTGGAACAGCAAGAAGCACCATCTGCAATCCATTTCAGTCTGGATTCAGCCTTAGCTATGGAACAGAGACAGCTTGGGTAGCCTTGGTGGATGGCCAACACAGGGAACTGGATGGGGGAGCGTGTTTCAGTTAGTTTTGCTGGACCTCTCAGTGGTTTTATCATTAAGGCTGTTCATATGATATTGTAATTTAAAGGTATAATTTTAATTTTAGTAGTTATTTTATGTCATTACTATGACCACTACAGTCAGTGATGTGCAGAAATTACGATTAATGAGTAAAATTAGTACAAAAAACATTGCTAAAGATTCTGCATGATGTGGGATGGGAAGAGGTCGATGGGGGAGTGACATCATGAGTTACTGTACTGGGTGATGCCAACCCTAATGTATGCCAACCCTAGTGTGCTGGGATATGACATACCTTTTGAAAGTTTGCACAAGAGGGTATCCAATACATCCTTTTGTGAGCAGTTTTCCATTCTCCTGAGAATGCTTACATGTTGGTTTTGTGTGGCTTCAGTCCTTCTTGAGTTGAAATAGCCATTGATTGGTCCAGAGCCAAAAACTCACAGAGAGCTTTGAATCCAGGGAAACTTACGTTTGGTAAGTAGATTTATTGCTTTCACATATCTACATTAACTGACCATTGTAAAGATCTGAAAGATCTGTATTGCTTCACCCAGACATTTGAAAATTTAGAACAAGGGACATGATTTGGCATCTATCTGGATCCTATTACATTCTATCCCACTCCCAGTACTATATAAATATACTTTATACCTGAGGCCTTAATATCACTTGGTACTGTATTTGGTTGTGGGTTTATATCCACAAAACTTTGAGCTAAAATAAACCAGCTGGTCTTAAAGGTGCTGCCACATTTCCTTTCTCCCTTTCCTTCCATCTTTTAATGCTGCAAGAGACCAACATGGCTACTTCTTTGAAGAGAAGACTCCATTATTAATACAATCAAGTTTGTTCAAATATGAGGGTTTCCTACCTGTGTTATAAAATACTACAGTCCAGGGAAAGTCACACACTCTCATTCTCATGGAAGGCAATGGAAAACCTCCTCTGGACAAATCTTGCCAAGAAAACCTCATGATAGCCTTAGGGTTGCCATAAGTCAGAAATGACTTCAAGACAGACAACAACAGCAACAGTCCAGGGACATAGCAACTGCTTCTGTCAGTGCTGGTGTGACTGGGGCCAGATCAAGCTATTGTGTGGACTATTTGGTTCTGGTAAGTCCTTCCAAATATAGAAGCTGACTCGACTGGCAGCAGAGTTGTACTTAAACACTGGCAATGCTAGGGTTCGCCCCTTTATTCTTCAGCACAATGACACTCTCACAACAACCTTCTAGTGATGTAGACTTAAGTTGATTACTCAGATTCAAGTTGAACTGAAGTTGCTTCAGTAATTTGACTTGAACTTGGCTCTACAATAAAGGACGCACTGACTCAACTTGCAACTTGTACTGTATAGTTGACCCTCCACTGACATGAGCCCCTAGTTTTGGGAGTGGGGTGCAGGAAGAATCCAGGGAATCTTCATCCTCCTAACTCCCAAAGCAGGAGGCTATTGTCTTCCATTGGCAAGCTTGATAAATCTGATTAACAGCACAGACTTCTTTAAATAAAGCCTTGTTGAATTGCCTATGATGATTAATTTTTTTAAATTTACCTTTGTACAGGTCTTCTTGATTTTCTAGTTATTGAAACCCCCATCTCCCTCTCTTCTGTTAAATCTGGCTCCCAGACTTGAGCCTTGTCTTGGAAGTATACTGCAAGGACTTGAGCCTCGACTTGAAACTTGAAGGTAGGCTTGGGCTGTATCAGCACTGCAGAAATAATCCAGTATGACACCACTTTAACTGCCATGGCTCAGTACTATGAAATTCTGGCAACTGTAGTTTGTTGTGGTACTCTGAGCTCTCTGACAGAGAAGGCGAAATGTTTCACAAAATTTAGTTGAGCTTTGGCAGTTAAAGCTGTGTCAAACTAGATTATTTCTGCAGTGTTGATGCAGCCTTGGAGTAACAATCTGGAATACATCACTGCACCCTTCCAAGCATCTCCTGTCCAAGGCAGTTGCCTCATTCTCTCCAATAGTACAACCAGCCCTGGGTATGACAAATCTAGCACTGGGAAGGTAATATGGGTTAACATGTAGCCCAAGGTGTTGCCCTTTAATCTGAATCATAAGCCAGCAGAAGAGTGTGGCATTCTTGGCCTGTAGTTAGCATTTTTACCATCATCAAGGCATTATCAGTTTTCAGCTTCGCTTACATGTGTGTTTTCCAGCGCTAGCATTATCCAGTACATACAATCCAAGTGTGAAATATGGGTAAACCACATCCCAAACTGGTACTGCAGATCCAGCAGCACAATAGTTTAATTACATTGTGGTTGCTTTCAAAGCCTTTAGTGCAAAGTGCTGTGGCTGCTTCCTTTTAGTGTGTGGTTTTGGAGCCAGGCTGAGGGTGGAATGGAAAACTGCCCAGTGTACTCCTCCGACAGACATATAATTAAAGCCTATGAGGCATGATAGGACATGTGCTAAAAGGAAGTTACTACAGAGTGCCATTGACAGCATCTTAAAGGGAAAGAGGCCAGGTTTTTTTTGGTATAGCAGTTATTACAGGCAGTTGCTCTAACAAATTGCAGGAGGATATTGGCAGCATGATTCTGGCAGTTATAGTCTCAAAAGCTAAAATTTCCAGGCTCCGGTTACAAGGGACTTTCTTCCTGCTGATTACAGAATATATATCAGATGAATAGCTGATCGCAGAGGTTTCCAAATGTCTTGTATTTTTCTTCCTATACAGGTCGAGTCTCCCTTATCTGAAATACTTGGGATTGGAAATGCTTTGGATTTCAGATTTTTTTCCAAATTTTATTATAGAATATTTGCATATACATAAAGAGATGCCTTGGACATTGGACCCCAGTCTAAATATGAAAATAATATGCTTTGTATATACTTTATAAACATAATCTGAAGATAATTTTATGCATAATATTTTTAATTTTAAAATGTACATGAAACAAAATTTGGGTACACAAGACCATCAGAAAGGAGAGTTGCCACTACTTAGCCACCCATGTGGATA
>NC_056523.1:235416691-235448321 GCF_019175285.1 Sceloporus undulatus
ATTTTAGAGTATTTTGGAATTCGGTACCCTGGATTAGGGATAATCAATCTGTATTGCATTTGTAAGAGTAGTAATATGATTTAATGGCTAGAACACTGAGTTAGGACTGTATTAATGCTTGCTGGGTGATCTTGGGCCAGTCACTAGCAATTTCACAGGCTTTTTGTAAGGATTACAGTGATGGTGACAAAATGATTATATACAGAAGAAAGGTTGCGGTGGAAATGTAGTAACATAACAAGTTTCATCCATCTAAGGGAAGATACTGAGAATCCTTGACATAAGGATATTGGCAAATGGCACTTTTAGGCGAAAGAGCTGTAAATGGGAGAGAAGGTCCTGGAGCTTATTTTAGTGTATTTGCTGCTTTCCTCCTCTATTGATCATAACACTGTGGCTTTAAGGTGTGATCATGATCCAATATATTGAGGTGAATCACAATACTGTGGTATCATTTAATGAACGCTTTTTTCAATAAATATAACAAAATAATTGTCAATGAATTTACAATTTATTTGCAACTGAAAACAAATATATTGTTGTTCAAAAGAAGGAATTTAGGCAGGAGCAGTTTGCCAAGGAACATGGCCCCCAGAAGGGAACATCTTCTGCATGTGTATTAAAAATATTGGTGTGCTACCTTCCTTTGACCCCTTTCTATCTCTTTTGCTGCTCTGCACTCTAGCACAGAGCAGGAGATGCCTCTAGGAAATGGGAACAGCTTTGTGGTCTGAATGGTCTATCTAGATCAGGAATGGGAAAGTTATGGTCCCCCAGTTGTTGTTGGACTCCAGCTACCATCATCTCCAGCCAACATGGTCAATGTTCAGAAGCAAAGGAAATTGTAGTTTTAACAATAGATGAAGGACCAAAGCTTTTTCATGGTTGATTTAGACCAGGAGTATGGCACTGGCCCTTCAGATACTGATTAAATATGACTCTCATCATTTTAAGTTGATTTAAGTCCTAGTAGCCTCCTGGGTTAAGTGCACCATAACAGTTTCATTGACAGAAAGCAGAAGGCTGTGGTACACTCAAATCCGTACGATTATTAGGTTTTGTAAGCTTGTGATGATAGTTTTGTGTATCACATAAGCAGCTGATCCAAGATCTGTGAGTTAAAAAAACAACAACTGGGTTCCTTGATATTAAACAATTGTTTAATTGTTTGGCAGAAAGAAACACAGAAAGGTGCTGATTTCACACTCCCTCTGCTATTGAAATTACCATTTATTTCAGTAAGGCCATTGACGAGGTTCCCCATGACATTCTTGCAAACATGCTAGTAAAATGTGGGCTAGACAATGCAACTGTTAAATGGATTTGTAAATGGCTTACTGGCCAAACCCAAAGAGTGCTCAGCAATGGCTCCTCTTCATCCTGGAAAGAAGTGACCAGTGGGGTGCCACAGGGTTCTGTCCTGGGGCCACTGCTATTCAACATCTTTATCAATGACTTAGATGAAAGAATAGGGGGCATGCTTATTAAATTTCCAGATGACACCAAATTAGGAGGAGTAGCTAATACCACAGAGGAAAGGATCAATATTCAAAATGACCTTAATAGATTAAAAGATGGGCCAAAGCTAACAAAATGAATTTCAACATGGAGAAATGTAAAGTACTGCACTTAGGATAGAAAAATGAAATGCACAGATATAGGTTGGGCAACACCTGGCTGAACGAGACTACGTGTAAAAGGGATCTGGGAGTAGCAGTAGTAGACCATAAGTTGAACATGAGTCAACAGTATGATGTGGCAGCTGAAAAAGCCAAAATGATTCTAGGCTGCATCAATAGAAGTATATTGCCTAGATCAAGGGAAGTAATAGTGCCACTCTATTCTGCTTTGATTGGGCCTCATCTGGAATACTGTGTCCATTCTGGGCACTACAATTCAAAAAGGATGTGGACAATCTGGAGCGTGTCCAAAGGAGAGGGACCAAAATGATGAAGGGTCTGGAAACCATGGCCTGTGAGGAGCAACTTAGGGAGCTGGGTATGCTTAGCTTAGAGAAGAGAAGGTTAAGAAATGATATAATAGCCCTGTTTAAATATCTGAAGGGATGTCATACTGAGGATGGAGCAAGCTTGATTTCTGCTGCTCCAGAAAATAGGACCCAGAACAATGGATGCAAGCTACAGGAAAAGCAATTCCACCTCAACATTAGGAGGAACTTCCAGACAGTAAGACCTGTTTGACAGTGGAACACACTCCCTTGGAGTGGTGGAGTCTCCTTCTTTGGAGGTTTTTAAATAGAAGTTGGATGACCATTTGTCAGGGGGAATTTTGATTGTGAGTTCCTGCATGTCAGGGGCTTGGACTGGATGGCCCTTGTGGTCTCTTCCAACTTTATGAGTCTATGATTCTATGATTCTACCTATTCTGCCCAGCTGCTTAAAACTCTAGGTACTCTCTCCTTCAATTTGGATCATGAACTGATTACATGGGAAATGCTTCTTTAAAAATAATTATCTGTATTTACTCTTCAAAGAGATCCAGGGAAGGAAGTTCGGAAGGGTACAGGACCTATAGAAGTCATTTACAGATAACAAAAGTGATGCTGTAGATTGCATGTTTACTCGTTATATTTAAATTTAGACAAAAAGTTCACTTTTAACAAAGTTCTGAATGCAGCTTACATAAGCCATTGGAATATACTACTAATAAAATACATGAAGAGGGAGGTAAAATAGAACAGGCATGGGAATTATGTGGCCCTGCAGATCAGAGGGAGGCCCAACAGAATACAGCCACCACTTTCAGCAGGGCAGAGAGGCATATGTCAGTTGAGGATGCATGCCCCCATGTCCAAGGACACCCATACAAAATTCTTCTTCCATGACCTTAAACTGAACATTGCACATCAACCAAAAATGTCCTATTGCTTCTATAAGGGAATTTACACATGCATAGGAATCTGGCCCTCAAATACAGCTGAATGAAGCAGAACCTGTGTGATCTCAGATCTCATGCAATCATTGATCCAGACAACACATCTATTCCAAGAGCTTGTTGCATTTTCAAAAACTTTAACTGCAGGATAGATGGCCCAGGGACTGAAAAGGAGCAGGGCTCCTAATATTTTATGTAGAAGGGGATTAGAAGTTGTTAATCCCCCACCCCCTAAATTATCCATTCCCTGCTCTAAATAGGAGCCGCTGATTGGCTTGAAAAACCTGACAGATCAACTTTAATATTCAAGATCCAGAAATCCTGTCCATTGCAACTTATCTCCCTACTCTAGTCTGAAACTGTGTTTTTCATCTACAGAGCATTTTCAGCCTACCTGAGTACTGAAAGTGGTAATGGTTAGCAAATAAATAGGATATAATTATTTGTGGTTTGGGATTGTTTGTGTGTGCGTGCTTTAATATGGTATTCCAGAAAATATAATCAGTGGCACACATCCAATTCCTATTCTGAAAGACTAGAAGTGGTTGCAGCTGTTTTCTGTGTCTGGTTGGTGCCAGTTTGATAGTGTGTAATCATATTTGCATAAGGATAAAAAGGAAGGTGTTATAGAACAGAGTCAAGCCTATGGTTTCACCATGCATTAAAGGTAATTTTAGACTAATTAGGTGTAATTTGTTAAGGAATTCTTCCTGGCAATCATGACTCTGATTTTGTAATTATAGGACAATGCTTACTGTGGCTTTCAAAGGCAGGATAAAGGGCCCCCAAGGGGGTCACGTCCCACACTAGGCAGATCTAATGGTGCCACAAAAGACAGGTGTTTTGTCAGATTTCAGCTACACACTTTCACACCTGCAACACATTAACTATAACAGTGATGTTAATGAAAACCAGGTGCCTCTTCTATAGCCTAAATGAGGAACTGGCATTGAGGCTTACAGTTTGCTACCTGGAGACTCCCACATCCCTCTGTGGAGGAGTTTTGAAAGCTGTCATAAATTTTGCATTTCAAACTTTTGGTTCAGGAGGAAACCCAGGCATGAGAGGGAATTTGGTCTCACCTTGCTCAGGTTCTCTGGTGCTTTTTCGTCTGCTCCAAAGCTTGGGGAAGCTAGTTTTTGGGATTCCAGCTTCCAGAATCTTCAGACAGCATGGTCACTACTGGATTCTGGAAGCTGTAGTCCCTCAGACAAACCCTCCCTGCAACCTTTTGTAACACTGTAATAATTGAATATGGGTTTACAGCTCTAAGACAGTGGTGTTCAGGTAGGGTAGTTGTGTGGGTGATAAATAAATCCTTATTTTATTTTGTCAGCCTTAGGAGTTTTGAGTACAAACCAGAGTATCAGTTAACAGTTTCTAGCAGGCTGAAATCTGCAGGAAGGGTTAGTAAGATGCAGTGCACTAGCAGCAACTACTATCCATGATCCAACTGAAGGGCCTTTAGTCTTTTCAGAGTTGATGGTTTGCCATCTAATACGGAAATGAGTAATGGGTGCCTTAAGCAAGGGCTCTTTTTAATAAAGCACAAGGTTTTCATTGTGAAGGAGCCGATGTCATTTTAATGTTTTGTTATAGACCGCAAAACTCAAACAAAAATCTTTTTTTTAAATGTGAAAGCCTATTTCCCCTTCTTTTTTTTCCTTTTCTTTTCCACATAGTAGATTCAAAGTTATCCATACCCTGCAGTTTACAACAGTTAATAATGGCTTTGCAAGAAATATAAAACCTAAAAAGGCAAAAAAAGAAAATGTGCCCAGGTCTACATGCTCAGCAGGAGCCTAGTTAATTGTTTGACTTCTTCTCAGCCACTTCTAGCACATGACACCACCTTGACACAAACAATTAATGTCCCCACATTGAAGGGGCGAGGGGGTGGTGGGTCAGCAAGGCGGCTACACATCAGTGTATGTGCTGACACTGTTCGAGTTCCAAAGTACTAATTAGGAAACAAAACATTTGATTAGCTGGGTCTTGGCATCTCAGACTGCAGGTGGTGGCGACAGTGGTGGGACACTGAATATTCAAATGTTCATTCAGGTAAATAACTCCATATGCTTCCAAAATTCCCAGGTTAAGATGGCTGGACTATAATCTTTACCCCTGCACATGCGGCTGTTGTATGTGGATGGAATCTGTCAAAAACATGAAGCATTTAAAGATTGTTCTTCCACTTGCACGACGCAGTTCAGTGAAAAGAGGATGCAAAGGGATCTTGTAACACCTTTGTGACTGAGCAAAAGACATTACTATTACTATGATTATTTTTTATTTTATTTTATTTTATTTATATGCCACTTTTCTCCCTGAAGGGACCCAAGGCAGCTCATAGACAAAACATTTAAAATCTCAGTAAAATTCAAAACAATAAAAACATTTACACCCAATATAAAATCACATAAAAATATACAAAAGTTAAAAACAAATTAAAACCCCACCTGCTCCATAAAAATCACCCTGCTATGCATTATATACCAAATGCCTGCCTGCATAAAAATTTTTTTACTTGCCAGTGAAAGGTCAGCAGGGAGGGAGCCAGCCTAGCCTCCCGAGGAAGGGAGTTCCCAGAGGGTGGGAGTAGCCACTTTGAAGGCCCTCTCTCGTGCCCTTAGCAAGTGAGCCTGTGATCTTGGTAGGGCCAAGAAAAAGCCATCTCCTGAGCCTTCTCCTAGTGCTCTAGCAGATTCGTATGGTGAGATATGGTCACTCAAATAGTCTGGACCTAAGCCATGTAGGGCTTTATAGGTCATGACCAGCACTTTGAATTGTGCCCAGAAACGAACCAGTAGCAACTGAAGCTGTTTTAACAAGGAAGTAACATGCTCCCTATAACTGACCCAGTCAGCATTCTGGCTGCACCATTTTCAACTTGCAGAAGTTGCTGGATAGTTTCCAAAGGCAGCCCCATGTAGATTGCATTGCAGTAGTCCAGATGGAATGTAATCAAGGCATGTGTCACCATAGCCAGATCTGACGTCTCAAGGAACAAGGATAGCTGGTGCACAGATTTAAGCTGTGCAAATACACTCCTGGCCACTGCTGAAACCTGGACACCCAGGCTCAGAATGGAGTCCAGGAGCACACTCAAGCTGCAAGCCTGAGATTTGGGGGGGGGGGGGGTAACCCCATCTAGAACAGGCAAAGCCCCTGTTCCCTGATCTACATTACAACTGACCAGGAGCACCTCTGTCTTGTCTGGATTAAGTTTCATTTTGTTTACCCACATCCAGGCCATTACTGACAGCAAAAACAGGTTCAGTATGGAGACAGCTTCCTTGTAGCATAAGCTTTTGTAGACTTGGTCTACTTCCTCAGGTGCATGGACTGAACTACTGCTCAGAATGGATCTTTCTATACTGTATGAATACCCATGGGAATGCAAAATGTATGGGTTTGGTGATGAGGTGACAAGTTCAGTTTTAATGATGGACAAAGGCAGGAGAAAAGATGTTGCCTAAGGGCAGGGTGTGTGGATGGCCGTATGGATGGTGGAGGGAGTTTTGGAATGTAGTGTGTGCAGGCTGGGAATCAGAAGGAGATATGATATCCAAGAGCATCCTCATGGGGAAGGGGTGTTAATGAGGATGCTCTTGGCCAGTTTATCATACCTCCTTTCTGGTTCTCAGCCTGCACATACCACATTCCAAAACTCCCTCCACCATTCACATGGTCATCCACCCACTTAGGCAACACCCACCCTGCCCTTTGCTCCTGCCTTTGTCCCTTAATGACTGTAGTTAAACAGATCTTGTCACCTCATGGCCATATCCACAAGTTTTGCAAATATATTATATGGCTATTCCTACAGTCTGAAGGTCATTCCTGGACCAGTTCATTCTATACATCTGAGGAAGTAGACCAAGTCTACAAAAGCTTATGCTACAATTTATTTTGTGCAGCTAGTTTCAAGGGTGCCATGATACAGATACTGCCTACAGATATTCCTGACAAACACAGCTATGTCTGAATTTAGTGAAAAGAGTTATCATGTGCCATGGTTTCAGGGCTAGCCTTCCCACCAGGAACAGTGGCCTAATTCCCACTATGGTTTAAACGAGATTCCAGATGATGCAGTTTCCCACCAATTCCCACCCACCCACACAGTAAAACAATGGCCACAATTCTCTACCACAGCCTAGGTTGTGCAATGTTAGGCACACTTATCAGAGGTGCTAAGGATGCATAATGGAACACACTGGCCTTTGATATCCAAGATCAGAAAGTATGTCAACCTACCGGTGTTAGCTTTTTGTTTGGCTTCCTGACTCCTCTCTCTTTCAGCTGTTTAAATGCACCCTGGCTCTGGCCACAGCAATCAGACTTTCCAGTGTGTGAATATGTGATCTCAAAGGGGGTGCTGCCCAACCACCAACACCCCCCCCCAAGTTGGGAGCAAGGACAAGATTCTGGTAGACCCCAGAGGTGCACTACACAGACTAAACACTATGGCCAACATCCTACTGCCAGTCCCAGCTAGACTGGACCAGTTGAATCAGTGGGATTTACATAAATGTTGATTTACCATTCAGCAACTGATTCATAGGGTTGGCTGTAGTTGAGACCAGCATTGGCTTTGGAGCTAGGGAAAAGGCAGGGAACCTGTGGATTTCCAGATCTTGTTGGACTAGGAGTCCCATCAGCCACCAAAGTCCAACGTTTTCTCATCTCTGCTCTAAGTCACTGAAGCAGTTTCAGATCATCGCCTGTTGTTTATATAAGTCTCAAAGCAGTGGTCCATCGACGAATGCTGATCTGTGTGCTGTTGACTGTTGGTCCTCAGCTAGTTTTCAGGAAAGAAAGAAACATTTGTAGTCATTGGACACAAATATGATGACAGTCCCTTGCACACTGCCGGGGTGTGTGTCCTGCTGGTCCCCCATATCAGATAGCTTAAGTGCACAGGTTTATGTCATTGTCATGGAGGTTGTGATGGGGGCAAGGAGCACCTTTTACTCACTCAGTTTAGAGAGAAAGATGTGTTCCTTGTTAACAAATGTAGATATGTCACCTGGACGTCATTGTTCATACTTGGCTGAAAACAAACTCCTTGTGGATCCTGCTGACTGTGGCCTGAATTCTATTATCAGTCCTAACTACAATAGACCCACTGAATTAATGGGATTTGGAAGCTCCTGACTTTGCAAATCGGCCAGCTGAGCGTGGCTTGTAGCCAGGTTTTAGGCAGGATGCACTCAGGTGGTGGCATTGGCGGCATTTTCCCTGTGATAATACCCGACTGCATCCCATAATCAACTTGAAAATGGCAGGGGTAAATTGCTTTTTTGTTGTTGTTGTTGTAATGGGGTAATCTCCTTAGAATTCAGGCTCGTGTATGTTAAAGTTTGAAAGCTGTACAAAGGTTTGAAAGATGTACACAGGGAAGATTAGGATGACTCACAATCCTCCATAACATAACTTTGATTTTTAATTATTTTTAGCATTAAGGTTACTGCATGAATTTGAGTACATGCTTGTTATCTCTACTTGTGGCTTTTTGCTTGTAATTTTAAAACAATTGTGTATAGCTCACCTGAATCCAAACAGCTTGTTTGAGAAAACAGGAACTAGAATACTGCATGGCAGGGTCTTCTGTTTCCCCCCCCCCAAGGCATGTCTTCGCATTAAAGAACATGCTGTCTTCAGGACACATCCTGCATGGCCCTTGGACTGCACTGTGGAGAAAAACACACACCAAGTGCTGTCTTTCTAAGCACACAATTATTTTTAATTACCCTTCTACTGAAGCTGAACAGAAACCTAGCCAGGTCATACAGAACAACATGGCTCATAAGTTTTATGAATCCTGTTGCATGGTACAATAGTGTGCTTCCCAGGCACCTTTCATAGGAAGCTGTGGCTCTCTGCCAGCCAGAAAGAACAACAGCAGCGGTCTGTGCTGATGCTGCCACTGTGTACCTTCTCAAAAGGCTTGTCATATAAGTTTGACACCGATATTAAAGTACTTCCTATTGAACCTGGGAAGTTTCTCATTACTATGCCATTGCCTCTGGATATCAAGCAGATGATGGCTCTTGTTATTGAGGGGACATGTGCACCCTATCCTTCTGGACTACTTTAAGGGCCTGTTGTTAGTGTAGGATAACTCATTATCCAGCTCTGCCACAGGCTGGAGGCACAGTATTTGCCTTCCTCTTTGTTTTACCTGTATCCAATTTGATGGACTGGTCAGGCAATCTCCAGTGGCTGACTGTTGTTTTTGAAGGTGGCAGTGGCAGGGGAAAGTAATGTGCAAGGCGTATGTATAGGGGGCAGGGGCGGGGAGAGACTAGTTATATGAGGAGATAATATGAGGAGGTGATAAGGATGACTGGAAGTACCTGTTGGAATATGCCCAATGCATCTTCTAATGAAGCAGTGACTCCTGCTATACTAGGAGTAAAAACTGGACTGGACCTTCCATTAGGCAGAGTGAAGAAACTGTCTCTGAGGACAGTTGATGAACCCCCACTTCTCCTTAGCCTTTTGGCCATTCTCCTGTTTTGGAGGATGGAGTTGTGAACATCACACTGCCTTTCTACATCACTGGAACAGGCTATCTTTCCTCAAATGTGGTAGAAGTTGTTGAAGTAAGATAAAAATCTCAGTTGCCAGCTATACAATGTTTATTATAAGCAATTCACACTTTGAAGACTTTTGATGTACTGTGCTATTAGTTGCAGTTTCCCCAGCGTCATGCACTTGCTACATCTCTAATGCTTTTCTTTCTTCACAGCTGTTGTACCTGTGCACTTTCTCTTTCTTCTACCATTGCCTATGCCAGTGTACAATAAGAATAACAAATCTACAAAATGGTGATACCTTCATTGGATCTACCAAAATGCACAATATACATGTTGCAAGCTTTCAAAGCTCCACTGACTTCTTCCTCAGGCAAAGGTGCTACAAATCATACAGGAGAAGGAGAAAAAATGAAGATGTTAGTCACAGGCCTGCATTTTATCAAGATGTTGTGGTTGTTGTGCTCGGTTCAGATGGTATAGAAGGATAGGCTGGCCCTTCCTTCTTCTGGCCAAGTGAGTACATATTCAACATCAAATAGCCAAAGGGGGATTATTATGGTAATTTCTTTGGGGTTTTTTTATACCTGTATTTATATCAGTGATGTTAACATAGAATAGTTCCCTTTCCCCCACATTCTTTTACTGGGGGAATCAGAGGACTTGTGGCTTTGGCATATATTCTAGTTTCTGCATTGTTTCTTGCAATAACCGTTTCAGGGGACTATCATCTTTCAACCCCAAACCAAAGGCCTGATAATGTATTTATGCTATTTTGAGGATCTATGTCTCCTGTTACAGCCACTATGAAAATACTGTGCTTCCCGAGGGAGAACTATACACCTTCCTTAGGTGTACAGTGCCCAAAGCCAAAGTAATTTTGATACCTGAGGCAGGAGTTCCCACCAAAATCTCTCTGTGGGTCTGGCAGTAAAAGTACCATAACAACAAGTTAAGCATTTGCAGTAGTTTTGTGACATTCAAAACCCGCTGCTCGTGGCAATTGCTTCACTCTCCCTAATGGCAGAACTGGCCTTGAAAGTGTCAATGGTAAGCTTAGAGTTGGGCTACAGTTGCTTGCTTTCTCCAGCTCTTAGAAGATGATGATAGCTTTTTCTTTTACATCTAACTTTTTAAAAAATCATATAGAGAACATATATCTCATATCCCAGTAGAACAGTAGAATAGGATGGTTCTGAATTCTGCATCCAGATATGTGTTGATGAAGAGGAGCAGCCCTTGGTGAACAATCCCAACAGAATGTGCCTAAGGAATTACTTGATATTACCACAAGAAAAGGATCTGGCTTTGTCAAAAACGGGATCAGTTAGACATCACAACACAGGCGGAGGATGTTTTGAGTCTGTCTCCCAAATCAGTAAATGCAGATTGCAGCAGGATGCTGACCTTTTACTGTAACCAATGTCATCTGCAAGTTGTAACCTCATGCCATTAATTATAACCTAGCATATCTCTAGAGTGTTTCTGGACTATTTCTCCTGTTGGCATTAAAATTTCCTCCTACTCTCCCTCCCATGCTGTCTCTCTTTTCCATTCCCTAACTCTCCAAAGAGATCAGGTTTCACACTGCACTCTGAAATGAAATAAAGGGGAGGGGGGGGGAAACACCCTGAAAGGGAAGGATACGCTAGTAGATTTGTATGTGCTTTTTAGACATGGGGCCCCAATTTCAGGGGGAACTTTACTACTACTGAGACTGTATCTCATTTATTTAGAGCAGCAGAGACATTCCCTCTTCTATAAATTAAACAAAGAATAGACATATTCAATATATTAAGTGTCTCTCTGAATTCTGATTAAGGCTACAATTTTATGCATGCTTACGAGGGAGTATTTTTTCATCCAAGAAATGAGCCATACATCTCAGTAAATATGGAAAGGTCTAGGGTTCTTTTTATTTGAACATTTTAAGACTGTCTGATACACGTACTTTCCCCCTGTTAATAAATAAATGTAAAATTAAATTGGGCTGTGCTCAAATGGGCCAACGTATAACTCAGCTGAGTCAAGTTCACTTGCCTCTCCTGAAACTTTGGGTGAATCAAATACAGTCACCCTCTGTATCCATGGATTCAACTATCCATTACTTCAAAATATTCCCAAAATATATACATTTCAGAAAGCAAAACTTGATTTTTCTATTTTATGTAAGGGACACCATTTTACTGCCCCACTGTATATAATGAGACTTGAGCATCTGTGGATTTGGGTGCCCAGCAGACGTACTGTAGATCTCCTCACACCAGGCCTGATGCTGCTATTGGGCACAGTGAAGCAATCTCTTCAGATGGCAAACACTGAGGGGAAGCAGCAACTGACTGGCTGTTCTTCTCAATCCCTGATAGCTTTTGAGAGAAGAGAGCTCTGCATGTTGTATCAGAATAGAAAATAATTCCATTGGCTTCAACAGTGTCAAAGGACCTTTTTTGTGCACCTTCAAGGCTTCTTGCAAGAAGAAATGCACTTCAACTTGAGAATCTGTGCTTTGGTGAGATTTATGGGGATATTTTAGGACTTTGTCACCTCGGCTTTTAAATCTTCATTAAAGTTTGGCGATACTTACCATACAACACTGTTTCCATCTTATCACTGCCTTGCCCTCAATTTTTTATTTTTTTTACATTTAATTTTAAAAATTCTTTACAATCATAACATTTTATCAAATGTTCACTTTAAGCACATGAAACTATGAGCCGAAACATACAGCCCTTTTGCGCCACCTTCCAGGTGGCTTGAGAGCACGGCACTTAACTGCTGCAAGCTCCCAAGCTGCCTGGAAGCTGCCCAGAAGCCGTCCGGCTGTTTACATGGGGGGCAGCTTCCAGGCACTCTGGCAGCACAGTGTTTATATGCCACATGCCGCCGGAGTGCCTTAAAGCTGGCTTCTGGCCACAGTGGGGTGGAAAAGCTGGCTTTTTGCTGGCTCAAAAAGGAGCAGCTTTTTGCCGCTCCTTTTTTGGCTGGCAAAAAGGCAGATTGGGGCCATGCTATGCAGTTGCTGCGCCCCTAATCCAACTTCAGAAGGGGAGGCTTGAAGCTGTTTTGCCCCTGTGTATATGTAAACACACTTAGGCTGTGCATATGATATTGTAATTTAAAAGCATAATTTTAATTGTGCTAGTTGTTTATGTCACAACTATTACAATTACATGCAATGATATATGGTAATTATGATTTATGAATAACATTAGTACAAAAACATGACTAAGGGCTTTGTATGGTGTGGTATAGGAGGAGGTCAATGGGGGGGGGGGTGACACCAATCCTAGGGACATTGAGGGAGTTTATTGCACGCATTTTCCAGCCTGATCTGTGCACTGGACGGGATCAGGTTGGAATGAGGAGAAATGGATTTTACTGCACCCAAAATTACTGCTGTGCTGTTGTCCGACCAAGATCCATCCCCAAGCAGTGCTGTGGAGGCTGATTTTGGTAAGATGGAAAGCTTCCGCAGTACCAAAATCGGTCACCAGAGAAAGGCTTGGGGATGGATCTTGGTCAGATGGCAGTGTAGCAGCAATTTTGTATGCAGTAAAACATGTTTCTCCCCATTCCAGGTCGATCTCATCCAGTGCACGGATCGGGCTGGAAAATCTGTGCGATAAACTCCGAAGTAGATTAAAAACAGCACACACCAATATCTTTATATAGAACTCTTTTCTACCAGAGAGACATGACAGTCTGACAGTTTAAGTAACACCAGGAAAAGTTACTTGAAAAAACAATACAAAACCCAGTTTCCAGCATCCTTCAGCCACTTTTAATGCTCTGAGTGCATGTGATCAGAGGTTTTAAAGAAAAAGAATACCTCTTTCCACATTTTCAAGACTAAGGATGTTTTTAATGCACATAAGTAGTTCCTTGGTCATATAAAATTCCACTGGAACCAGAAAAAACACCAGTAATTCCAAATCCAGTAAAATGGGCCAAAAAGTTGTATCCTGCTGGGAACTGCAGTAGGACCATCGTGTTGGCAAATGCAACTGCAAAACTAGATCTTGCCCAGTGATGTTTAGTGAAGCAACATCCCGATTTCCCTATTTTGGGATCTTTTTCTGGTTTTTTGGTTGGTTTAGTGCAGAGGATTTGCAGAAGGATGTTTTGTGTGGCAAGCATTCAGATGGTTAGAGAACCATTTAGAAGTCATAACTCAGTATTCTGGCATCTGCAGGCAGGGGCCTACAACTGATCTAAACTCATCTAAATAAGAGTCCTCCCGTGTTTCCTGTAGCTTTGGGGCCGCCTGTAATTCCTCTCCAATGAGCTGGAATAGCCTTGCTGTTATTAAATGTTTCTAAGGATACAAATCTCTTTTCCATGCTCTAAACCTTCAGCTAAAAGTAACTGACAATGATGTAAGTGTTCACTTTTAGGAAGATTAAAGTACCTCCTGGGCACCTCCAAACAATTTCCTGTGCTAGATTTTTCAGGATCCAAATCTTTCACTGAGTGCCTTAAATATTGTGCCGGAAGTTTCATTGGGAAAAAGGTGATTGCAAATATCTAGATAGATAGATAGATAGATAGATAGATAGATAGATAGATAGATTAGAGATATTGTTTGTGTGCCTATCTATCTGCCTGCCTGCCTGCCTGCTCCATGACTGTCATCACATCAATCATACCTGTTTGATGGACATCATAGGCTCATTGCAATATCACCTGAGGAATATTGGTCTGGTCAGTGTTGCCTTATCATAGACACTAGTGGTTCTCAAACTGTGTGGTGGGACCCCCAGGGGATGCAATAGTTGCTTGGGAAGGGGCGCAAGAAAATTCATCCTGCAAGTACAGCAAATGTGAAAAAGAAAGTCAAGCCTATATGTGTGTGCATGTGTACCATTGAGGATTGACTAGGCATCACCCCCACCCCCATTATGCCCCCCTTAGCATATGGGAGCCAGAGGCCAGCCTGCTCAGCTCATGGGAGAAGGAAGAAGATAAAGCTGCTGAAAAGGCCCTACAGCCACCTCTGTACTTCTCAAACTGGGAAGAGTTTGCTGCTGGATTCCTTTTCTTCAAAGATCCCTTACCCCCTCATGGCAGCCAAGTCTGGGGAAATTGCTGGTTTTCCAGGGAACCCGTGCTGCTGAGGAGGGCAAGAGAGAGCCTCATCACAGAAAAGAAATGCAGCAAACTCCCAGCTTGTGGGGAGAAGGTACGAGGAAGACAAAACTGCTGAAAAATCATTTAAGGCCACCCCTGTATATTCTCTAGTTATGCCTTCATCCAACCACAGGCATAGTAAAAACCAGCTTCCCTTTTTTTTTATGCATTCCCCATTCAGCTTCTTCATACATTTCATTTTTGGGCACAGCAGGTGTATGCCCCTTCCTGATCAGAAGACAGTTTTTTGGAATGAGGAGAAGGAAGTGAAGAGAGGAGGCAGAAAGCATGAGAGCTGAGCATTAAGGCAGAGGACATGTGCAGTAAAAAGGCCTGTGTAAGAAGGAGATGATCTATCTATAGGATGCTACCTGTGAACAGTGGCATCATGGAGGAGGGGGAGTGTGTGGTGATGCAGCCTGCATTGGGTGACTCCCAGAAGACAGATAACACCCAGCCAGCCCCCCATGTCATCTTGCATGCTCCCCTCTCCACCTCACCATCCCACATGCTCCCCCTCTGCTGTGCCATCCCCGGCACTCTCTCCCTAAGCCATCCTGCATGTTCTCCTTCCCCTCATGCCATCCTGCACACTCCCCTTCTGTCTCATGCGCTGCAGGGGAGGGAGAGTGCACAGAATGAAAATGCACACCAGACCAAAAAAATATTTTTATTCATATATTACTTGGGAGGTGAGTGTGACTTCTGGAGATAGATGGAAAAGGGGTCATGTTGTAAAATGTATGAGAACCACTGACACTGTATATATGAATAGGATACTGAATTCTCTGAATGTGGATCCTTATTTAGTAAAGATAAAGGTAGATGGCGGAGGGGGGGGTGATTTATAGAAAATAGAAAGAGGCCTCTACCAAAACAGCCAAATGACAATCGAATGAGCTTAGTGGCGTTCAGGGCAGGGGGATGGAAAACCAGGAAACCAAAGACAATGGGAATAGAATAGACATAGAAGAGCATTGCTAGAGGGAACCCTAGAGTGGAACACTTTATACTGCACTCTTTTGTTGCAGGTCCCACTAATAAACGGCTACCATCCAAACAGTGGTGTCACTTGGGGGTGCGGGGTGTGTGGACCACACCAGGTGACACCTTCAGAGGGCTGACACTACTTCTCCTCAAATACCTACCTTTTGGCCAAAGTGGGCTGTGTCTTTTATCTGTATCTCTTTAAAATGCTTTAAGACAGTGGTTCCCAACCTTCCTAATGTTGCGACCCTTTAATACATTTCCTCATGTTGTGGTGACCCAAACCCATGAAATTATTTTTGTTGCTACTTCATAATTAAATAGATGTTTTCCAATGGTCTTAGGCGACCCCCATGAAAGGGTCATTCGACCCCCAAAGGGGTCCCGACCCACAGGTTGGGAACCACTGCTTTAAGAGATGGTGGGAATAGGATGAGGCACAGTGGGAGGAGAAAGGAGAGCCCCCACTTTTTTAAAATTAAAATTTCAACATTTTAAAGTTTTAAAAATTTTTAATTTTTAAAATTCTTTTAAATTTTTCTTTAAAAATATCACATTTTAACCAAATCTTCACTATGTATATGTAAATACATTTAGGCTGTGCATATGCTATTGTAATTTGAAGGTGCAATTTTAATTTTGCTAGGTGTTTATGTCACAACAATTACCGTTACATTCAGTGGTATATGGGAATGTTGATTTACGAGTAGTGCAAAAAGCATTACTAAGGATCCTGTATGGTGTGAAATGGGAGGAGGTGATACCATGAGTTACTGCACCGAGTGACACCAACCCTAGGGATGCCTCTGCTTTCAAACAGTATTCTGCCTCGTGCTAAGAAAATATGCACATATGCACATATGCACAATAGCATATAAGATTAGATATAGATGGGGTAGTGTTTGAAAATATTCTTTTTATGTATGTTCCACAGGTCATTTCTTCTGGGGGGGGGGAAGGAAAGACATAACCAGCAACAACCAAATCATTAAGCCAGCCTCGAAGCTAAATCCTTAGATATGGCAGTTTTGTCCATAAGCTCTTATTGCTAGAGGTTGGTTGTAGATGTTCAGTATTTAAAGCAGAATCTGGAACTAATCCTTGGTGACAGCTTGCTGAAATGAAGCTTATGTAGCGTGCCCAATGAACAACAGCAACTTTAACAAAAGCAACAAAAAGTTATATAAGTTAAAATTATTAATTGGGGCTAAATTTCATGGGCTTGAGTCCACTTTGTCAATATGTGTTTTAAACCCACCCTCCACCCCCAAAATTGGGTTTATTTTCAAATAAAACCATACACTGTGTTTTTTTAACTTTTAAAGAGGTATTATGCATTTTTGTGTAATAGAGATTTCTAGATACAGTCATCTTTACAAGCTGAGGTATCTTCCTAGAATTAAAATGCTTAGGGTGATATGAATTTTTCTTTTTCTTTTTGCTTGTCTATTCTGAAAACTTTGAGGTATAAACTGATATTTTCAGGGAGTTTTCCTTTTACTCCCACCAGTCTTCTCTCTCTCAGCAATCCCTTGTTATGCAGCTAGCTGACCTCATCACCTTAAGTGACCCTAGATACACCCTCAGTACTCTAGTTGTACAATATTCACTTTCTTGCAATATTACATGTGTAGTTTAACAGTCAATTCCTCTGCTGTGTAACTAAAGCTATATGTTTTGGTTACTTTCATGGTTGCTTTCATTGAATGGTGGAGGGCTAAGATCATATGCTTCAAATACTGGCTTGTGTTGTGCATCATGCATCATGCTCTCTTGTGGGATTTGAAGCAACAGCAAGGCGGAGAGTTTGTTTTATATCACAGTCCATTAGCTTGTATGATTCCCCCAAAGTAACAAAAAGTAACATTTTAGTTACTTTTTCAGAAACACAAAGCAAAGCATTACCTTGAAAAATAGAAAGCATGGGGGGGGGAGCCATCAAACATGGCAGACACATAGTCGAAGAGCTTGCCTGAATCCTGATGATTAATGATAAATATAAGCAAGAATGTCAACTTAAAAATCAACAAGACTGTGGGGATTGATGTCCACATTAAAAAGGGCATCTGATCAACTTACTACGGATTTTTGCACACCTACATAGGAAGCAAAACCACAACTGGACAAGAAAGACCTGATAACTACATGACACATGGCTCTAATAAGGCAAATAGAATGTGCAACCCTGGATCACCTGTTGTCTCAGACGTTCCCTTTCCAGAATTACTGGGAAAGTTACATGTAGATTTGGTCAGAGAACTACAAAGAGACTGGTTACTGACAGCACTGGACTTTAAAATGACCACTTACATTGAACAGAACCCAAGAAGGAGACCCACAACACAAATCAGAGTTGTCAGATGAATTGTTTTATTTTGCTTTATTGTTGTGATTATGTCGTGAACATAGTTGTTTACTTATAATAAAAAATGCAAAAAACCCATAATGCTAACTTCTCTCTCTCTCTCTCTCTCTATATATATATATATATATACACACACACACACACACACACACACACACACACACATATATATATATATTCATGTATAAGCCTAGACATTTCAGTCAAAAAAAATGACCAAAAAATCTGGGTCAACTTATCCGTGGGTCTACGTATATGCATACATAAGTACATGTATATAAGTGTATAAGTATATAAGTGAAATACAGAGCCATCCCCTTCTCTGAGTAGAGTGCTGAAAGGCAAGAATTTAGTCTGTTCTGGGAGCACTTAAAAGATGCATTGACCCCTCTACTCTCTCATCTATCCAGCCTTTAGGGTGAGCACAAACAATTATGCTTGCCAGAATTTTGTAAATTCTTTTCATTGTTTTCCTTTGCTTCATCCTTTGCATCCTTCGTTACATACCCCTACATTTTATCCTTGACTCATCCATAGGTCATATCAAAATCCATAATTTTGGCCCAGACTCTGCCCACAACATATACATGAAGTTGATTTGTAGTTGAGTAAATGTGATAACTATTTTGGAGGCCTTTGAATTGTACTTAGAATCTTTTTTAAAAAGCAACATATCAAGTGCTGAACATCAAGAGTCTCATCTTGCTTGGCTTGCACCATTGTCCAACATACTGTGCAGGTGTTCGGATGGAACACTTTGTTGTTGTTGTTTTTGTGTATGTGTATGCCTTTCCTGCCGTGTTGACTTATGGTTCAAGTAGAACAATCTGGATGGACTACAAGACCTTTGACCTCTGCTGTGAACCCCATAATGATCTGGAAGATCGGTTGCTTAGACAGAGGAGACGGAGAATGGCAACCTTAAATAATGACTGACCACTGAATTGAGGCAATAAAGCTTGGTGACAGGCTGAAATAATGACTGGCTACTGAGTTGAGCAAATATTTGTTGGCCTTTTATCTGTACTGAGGCAGCATCCATGTAAATTGTTGCTAAGTATAGACCTTAGCGCAAATACTTAGATTCTTCCAAAAGGCCAAAATAACACATTAACAAAGAAGGTCATACTGCTGGATTGAGGTACGGCCTATGTAAACCTAAGGATTGGTTACACAGGCCCACCACAGGCTAGGTGTGAATCCAAGGGTGCATGTACACTGTACAAATAATTCAGTTTGATACCACTTTAATTACATGGCCTCACCCTACAGAATCCTGGGATTTGTAGTTTTGTGACGTAGCATCACTCTTTGGCCGCTAAGGCTAAAGACCTTGTAAAATTACAAATCCCAGGGTTCCATAGGATGGAGCTACAAAGTGGTATCAAACTGCATTATTTCTACAGTTGACTTATGATGCATCCTCAGAGTCAGTGCCTTGGTAGCATCCATGGCTACCATGTAGCTTATGAGTGCTCTAGGGAGCACATGTAGTACCTAGGCAATGGCACAGTTTGTGAAAACTAAAGCTCCTTGTGGGACCTATTAATGCTTGTGCTGCAATTTGTCCCACTGTGCAAGCTAGAAAATGTGGCACCATTATAGCATGCAAATTCCCTATTGACAAGGTTGTCAACTTGTGTCTGACTATAGGGGGTGGTTCTCATCTCCGTTGCTAAGCCAAAGAGCCAGAGTTGTCAGAGACTACTCTGTGATCATGTGGCCAGCATGATTGTACAGAACACTGTTTACTTTCCCACTGAAGTGGTACCTATTTATCTACTTGCATTTGCATGCTTTTGAACTGCTAGGTTGGTGAAAGCTGGGACTAGCGATGGGAGCTCACCCCATCATGTGGCACCTGGGTCTTGAACTGCCAACCTGCCGAACTTGCAATCAACAGGGTCAGCATCTTAACCACTTGAGCCACATTACATGGATCCTTATACTCTGTAGGTTAACTGCATTAGGAATGCAATAGCAGTTTAAATGGAATTATGCTGTACTAAGAGCATGGCCACTAGTCTGTTTTTGAGACTCATACAGGCAGTCTGAGCTTCTCCATTTGAGATTATGCATTGGCTTAAAACTGTAGCATGGGTGAATTTGTTCTTTTGGCAGCCCTGGGAGATTCTCTGCTCTACCCATTCACATCCCAAAATTGTGATTTGGCTGAATTCTGAACCATTTGTGTTTTCTCTTATGTGCTGACTTCCCTCAGCCTGTTTTCACAAGCAGAGCTGAGCTTGCAAGTTTTACTCATGCGTACAGAGGTGTAATACTAGAACTCTAGGAGTAATATGGATTCTGTGTAATATGAGACTCTCCCCCGATTCCCTCTTCTCTCCATATATATATATATATATATATATATATGATAAAACTTGTGCTGAAGCTCCCTTTGTTGAAATCCCTGCAGCCAGTCAGGTGGTAATATTAAAGATTCTGGAGGCAGCTTAAAGTACCCGCTAGTGTTTGATGCACTGTCTGCCTTTCTAAACTCTTCTTTCACCTCTCAGTGGATCAAAAGCTGAAGGGCCTCTCAAACAATGCTAGATCTTGCAGATCCCCTTGTAGTTTTTCAGTGTTCAGAATGCCGGCAATTTATCCCCTACATATTCTTGCCAAGAGTTTGTAACCAGGAGACCATTTGGGTTCCTTAACTGCGTGAACTGTATAGCAGATGTGTGCAGCTCTGTTCTCACGAGTTGCCCTAATCCTTCTCAGTTTTGAAGTGTGGAGGCGGGGAAAAGGTACAAGGGAAAGAAAATAAAACACTTTATTTTTTCTTCCTCCTCTGGAGCTATTAAATTGCAACAGTTCATACTGAGCCACATTGCTGCGCATAGCTGAAATCCTCATAATTGGCCTGAATATGATTAAAGAAACCCCTCACCCCTGGAGGGTTTTGACTCTGAATAAGTTCAGTTCATTTTCCTGACTGATAAGCGTTGTCATGTTTGATCTGACATCAAAAGTACAGAGAGGAAAAGCAGACCGAAGTTTAGATCCCCCTCCACCCCTTTTGGAGACTGAGTAGAAAATCTGTAAGTTATGTGAGACCAAACAATTATATACCTTTTCACACTGTACTCATTGAATATAGAGCCGTGCTTTTCTTCTTGGGGTTCTTTTTGTAAATCAGTGGTTGCCAGTGAAAGAAAGGGAGGGATGGGGAGAGAATTCTTGGATGGGTGGCCCAATTCCATGGGAAATATGTAGCCTATAGGTAAAACCAAAGCAGCCTAATATGTTTAGTGGCTTATCTTAATTACAAGATGCACTTACTTCTTTGCCCACCCACCTTCCACTTTTCTGTATTTAAATGACATTTCAAAACATTGTAAACAATTATTCATATATGCCACTGAGGAAGCAACAAGCAAGAAATAGGAGGTTGTCTGTGTTATAAAACTATAGAACCTGGCTCGTTCTCTTGAAGTCCTAACGTGGCATTGTGCATAAGGAGATATGAAATATAACAGAACAACCAAAAGTGGTAGCAAACTTGTTGGCACAGAAGACCTCTATCAATTGACAATCGGATAAGGCTTCATCCAAATTCTGCTGATTATTTTCAGTAAGGTAGTCAGCCTTATCTAGCAGTGAAGCATACTGAACCCAGAGCTTGGAATGTTACTTTATAAATCAATTACTTGTGGTTATAGTTTCACCTTGTCCCCCAATAGATACCACGAGAGATACAACTTTTATTTAAAAAAGAAGAAAAGGAGAGAGAAGGAAAAAAGGTAATGTGGCAGCACATTTAAGACTAAGGCCCAAAACAGACAGCCTTGAAGGGGAGGCTTCAAGCTGCCCCAGAGAAAGCCAGATGGGGCTGCAGCAACTGCACGCTGTGGCCCCAATCCAGCTTTTTGCCAGCCCAAAAAGAGGCGACAAAATGCCCCTCCTTTTTGACCCAGCAAAAAGCCAACATTTCTGCTTCCGCTGGAGCTATGCAAAGCTGTCTGCTGTGTGGTCAGGTGGGTGGTATGATGCCAGCTTGGGAGCAGCATCAGAGCATGTGGCATAATAAACACCTAGACAGCTTTAACAGGAAAGAAGAAACCCTGAAAGTAAGCAAAGGCCTGATATAGACGGGCATAAAGCAACGTACCGCTGCCGATTCTAGGGTTCTGGACCATGTGGCAAACACAGTCTGGAAACCTAGAACGTGCGGATGCCTTCATCATGGCCACCTCCTGTCCAATGCACAGCGTCCGCACGTCTGTGATGCACAGCATCTGCATGTCTCTGATGCACAGCATCCACCCGTCTGCAATGAAGCCCTTATGATGTCTCAGGAAGAAGCTGCTCTAGGCAGCTTCTTCCTGGCAGTGGATCATTGGCACGGCAACTACACGGCCCCGCCAACGATCCTGAAGAGAAAGCCCCCCTACTTTTTTCTCTGTAGGGCCAAGGTGTCTGGGGGCAAAAAGCCCCAAGGACTTCCCTTTTCTGGGCCACGGAATGCCACTTCTCTGTGGCCTGGAAAACGCTGGATTGGGGCCATGGGGCTGCTGGTGAAAAGGGGTGAGTGCAGGCCACCCCTTTAGGGCAGTCTGTACCAGGCCTGAAAAACACCAAAATCAAGACTCAGCATATGCAAATGACACCACCTGACATCAGGGTTTTTTCCCCAGCAGACAATGGATCACTAATTAAATAGACACGAAATCCTCCTTACAAATCCTCCCACCCTGAGGCCTTGCCATTCACCAACAGACCAACTCACAGATTAATATGTAAATCACTTCATCTCAACCAAGGATCACACAGTATATATACCCTACACATGCCACCATTCTCTGAAGATGCCAGCCACAGATGCAGGCAAAAGTCAGGAATAAATTCTTCTAGAACACAGCCACATAGCCCAGAAAACCCACAAAAAACTATGGATGCCAGCTGTGAAAGCCTTTGACTTCACGTATTGATACAGTTGTAGGAATAAGAAATATATTTATAGAGGTCTGGGAGTGGGACAGAATGTAATAGAATCTGGAAAGATGAAATGCATGTTCCTTGCTCTAAATTATCAAAAAGCTGGACAAGGTGATACAGGTCTTTCAGATCTTTACAGTGGTAAGCTAGCAAGCAAACAAGCAAGCACAAAATAGAGGACAGTCTATGTTAAAATACTATATAACTTTGTATTTCCTCTTGATGTCCTATGTGCCACTGTACATATGAAGTAAAACCAAACAATCAAATTATTTCTGGAGGAGTATCAGATTCTTGGAAGAGGTGTTTAGGGGACCCAAGATGCACAGTCATCACCTCTGAGTTATAGGAATGTAAAGAATATATGTACATTTTCTTGTTCCCCTTAGGAAAGGGTGTTGATACATCAAGATACCCTGCTGAGAAAATAGTCAACTGCAACAAGATTTTTTGCATTTTGGGACTTTTCTTGCAAAAAAATGTTTTGTGCAAAAATGTTGGCTTTTTTGGAATAAAACCAATGCTTTGTAGAGCAAACAGTATTTAGTCTGCAAATACTGACTGCAATTCACTAAGGCAGTTATGAATGTATAACCTAAAGCATGTGTGACTGGTTTGTATTCATGATCCCTACATATTCACTGCTTTAGGGAATACATAGAGACTGTGAAAGTGCCCCAATCCCCACTTATCAGGAAGCAGCCACTGTGATCAATGGGGAGCTATTCCCCTGTCAATTGGGAAGCAGCTGATTGATGTTGAGATTCCACCTCAACATTAGGAAGAACCTCCTGACAGAAAGAGCTGCTTAACAGTGGAATATCCTGCTTTGGAAAGTGGTGGTGTCTCCTTCTTTGGAGGTTTTTTAACAGAGGCTGTATGGCCATCTGTTTGGGAGGAGGGGACAGTTTGATTGTGTCTTCCTGCATGGCAAGGGATTTCCTCCTGCCTTGCCACATGAGCAAGGGGGGGGGGGATTACAACAAGACCCTGCTTCTGCCTGTCACAAGGAGATCATGGGAGGAAGTGGGAATGACAGCAAGCTGATTCTTGACTGACAGGGGAACAGATTGCCATCAATCACAGTTGTTGCTATCCAATAAGTGGTGACCGAGGGGAGGTCAGGCTAGGAGACACTACGTAGCTACATAACTATGGTGATTATGTAGTTATGTAGCTGATAGGGAATTCCAGCTGCTGGGTTTTTTTGTGCTGAAATATGTGTTTGGCATGAATGCTTTGAGTGTTGGACTAGGACTCTGGAGACCAGAGTTCAATTCCCAGCTTGACCATGAAATCCACTGGGTGACCTTGGGCAAGTCACATGATCTTAGCCTCAGAAGCTAATGGGAAGCCTCCTCTGAACAAATCGTGCCAAGAAAACCCCATGATAGCATCATCTTAGGGTTGCCATAAGTCGGAAACAACTTGAAGGCACAGAACAACAACAACAACAAAAATAATAGTGCCCCCCCAGCAAGTCTCTAAATATGAAAAATCATAAGAAAAATGTGCAGAAATGTCCATAGTTTCCCCACAACAAGGAGAATAAAAGAAATGAATTTTCATTTTTTCTTATGAGGATGAAAGAAGCAAAGATTTACATCTCCCACTAGTTATTTGTTACTTACCAGCTCTGATGGCATCCCACTGGCTCTGGATACTTGGATGACAGGAACCTGAGCTGTTTTCTTGCATCTTGGTTGGGTCTGAGGCCAGGGCTAGTGAGTTTTACATAAATAATGTTGGTAGAGTGGGCCAAGAAGGAGAGAGGGCCCCAGCCAAAGGCCTTGTTGTGGCTGTTCTCTGTGAAGGCACAAAGCAATGTCTGTTCCCTCTTATTTAGGCCATTTCTCTCAGCCTTTGTGGAGCAAGTTATGCTGCAAGAGCAGCAAGCTCTCTGACCCGTACTGCTCAGACTACTCCTTGCACAAAGAGCATGAGTTCACTGGTGCTTCCTCTTTCACATCTTCCGGTATAAAATGGAAGAGCCCTGGGAAATTGAACTGAAAAGAAGAAATGGTTGGACCTTGGTTTTTCAGTTACAATGCCAAAGACAGTTTCCTTTGCCAGAGAGCTTTTACATTTCATTTGAGATTTAAAAAGTGGAACGGCCAATGAATTGTCTCCAAATGAAGTGGAGGAAAAAAATTGCAACTTTATACAACCTGGTGATAGATAAATTTATTTATTTCCCCCCAGCTTTTTTAAAACCTCAGGTTCTTTCTATGAAACTTGGGAATTTTGCTAAGTTCTTCTCAAAAACAGACTATCAAATTTTTCCCCCCATTTGTCATGGACAACACCATTGATACATCTACTCCCAGCATGGAAAGGCCCATGTTGTACCTATCACAATAGTTTGAAAGATGATAGGCGTCTTGGAAAAGAGGTTGCAGTCTTAATTCAGCATCATAAACATGACAGAAGGAGAAATGGCCTAGGTTTAACTGGGTCATTTGTTTGCCAGGGAGGAGGAAGAAGTAGTTCAGGGTCATTTTGTCCGTGTTGCCAGCATGCTGTTCCCAGTATCCTGTGCAGTTTCCATGTGTTCCCTGAAATGATGGGAATAACTAGCCAATCATATTACGTGCAGTTAGTCAGGGAAGGGGGGGCAGGCACATTACCAAACAGGGTGAAGTCCACACTTTGGGTCATTTCCGTTGTTGTTGTGTGCCGTCAAGTCATTTCTGATTTATGGTGATGCTAAGAGGTTTTCTGGGGATGAGAGCATAGGATTCATCCAGTGGATTTCCATGGCTGAGTGAAGAATTGAATCCTAGTCTCCAGTCATAGTCCAACGTTCAAACCATTTCACCACACCGGCTGTCTTCTGGGTCATACGGGTAGTATAGAAACAGCTCCCTGGCTGGCTGAGCTTCATTTGGGCTTCAGCCTTTGTGGATCTGAAGAGGAGCAATGGATTAAAGAAGAGATCAGTAGTGGCAGCACTAATGGAAGCAATGGCAAGAGGTGCATCACCAGCAAAACAAGGAAGGTAGAGGGTGGCATCTGTAGTGGCAGGATAAGTATTTGCAATGAGAAGGGGAGGCAGAGAGCCAACCCCTTTCAATCTAAATAACAGCCCCTTTCAGGGCTATTTTGAAATAAAAACTTCTGTAAGGGGTGATAGGATCACTTTAGGGTCTTAGGTCCAGACTATTTGAGAGACCGTGTCTCCCCATATGAACCACCTAGAAACTAAGATCCTCAGGAGAAGGCTTTCTCTCAGTCCCACCACCATCCCAGGCTTGACTGGAGAGGACATGAGAGAGAGCCTTCTCAGTGGCTGCTCCCACCCTGTGGAACTCCTTTCCACAGAAGACTAGGCTGGCCCCCTCACTGCTGGCCTTTCACCAATAGGCAAAGACATTTTTATTTAAACAGGCCTTTTAAAGATTTTGCAGGCTTAGTTTTATTAGGGGATGAGGAGGTTGGTTTTAGATTATTATTTTTAACTTTGTACAGTATGTTTTAAATTTTATATTTTAATTGTTTATATTTTTTCTATTTTAATTGTACAATTTTAATTGTTCTTTTAATGTGTTTTATATATGTTGTTAGCTGCCTTGGGTCCCACTTTGGGAGAAAGGCGGGGTAAAAATAAATAAATAAATGAATGAATAGGGTCACCATCAGTCAGAAATAACTTGAAGGCACACAACAACAACAAGATTCTTTAATGTGTTGTCATGGTAGTTTTACTGCCAGGTATGCAGAATAATTTTGGCAGGAACCTCTGCCTCAGGTATCAAAATAACTTGGGCTTTGAGCGCTGTACTGTGAAATAAATGGGTTCTGTTTATTGCAGGAATAATCTGCAATAAAACCACAGAACTAATCCAGTTTGAGACCGCTTTGACTGCCCTGGCTCAATGCTAGGGAATTCTAGGAAATATAGTTTTGTGAGACATTTAGCCTTTTCTGTCAGCAAGCTCTGGTGCCACAAAACTACAGTTCCCAGGATTCCCTAGCACTGAGCCAGACCAATTAAAGCGGTTTCAAACTGGATTATTTCTGCAGTGTCTTTTGGGCCTATGTGTCACTCCTTACTATCTCACCTCTGGACACTGTAAAAGGCTGCAGGTTTATGTGGGAGCCTAATTTTTGTTAGATTTTCTTTTCATAGGGTTTTTTACAAGGCAAAATCCATCCTTTTCTGGAGATTTTCCCCTTCCACATATTTGTTGTGTGTCCTTTGTGTGGATTCCATGAACCCACGTCTCAACTGACTTGGAGTACAGTTGTTCGTCTGTATTCATACATGGATTCAACCAACCATGAATTGAAAATATTTTTTTAAAATTTTAAAAGGTAAACCTTGCTATTGACCATTTTATATGAGGGGATGCCATTTAATTATACTATTTTATATAATGGGACATGAGAATCAATCAACTCAATGGCAGCTCCTGGAGCTAAGTCCTAGCAGATGCCAAGGGCCCACTGTCCAAATATTCTCTGGTCCAGTTCGGGAAGTACAGACCGAGACAAACCCATCAGACATCTGACTGGACATTCCTCACATGTCCTTAATATTGACTGACTGAACAGGAGAAAAATTACACCCAAACCAAAAACTATCTGTTCATTATTGACAGTAGGAAATAGTATTGTTTCTAAGTGAATCTAGGGAAGAGTATCAAGCCTGTGTAAAGCTGGAAAGATTTTGTATGACTCAGTTTGGTAGGAAGGCTCTTCAAAAATATGGTCCACTATTTCATACGTTCTTCTTTTTTGTAACAGAAATATGTCAGAGTCAATAAATTTCTTTAAGGTTTTTTAAAAATAATAATATTATGTTGATCATGAGGAGGGGGAGAATTTTCCACATCTGATTTTTAAAAATATAATAAAGTAAATAAGTAATGTACAAATGTTATTTATACCTCAGTACATATTGTCCTGAAAATGCTTGTCCCTTTGGAAGTATGATTCAGATGCTCTGAACCAAAGGAGCATTTTCCTTTTTCCTGTGTTAAATATGAAACAAAAGACAACTGCAAAACACCTCATTAAAAAGTATTCTTTTGTTTCCTCCACCCATAATTGACAAAATAAACTAGAAATAATCATAGCAGTTTTCCCTACGTAGGTGGTCCATTTTGTATGCTGGCCTTAACATGACCTCTCAAATACATCAATATGCATTTGATTAAATAAATAAAAAGTAAATTAAAAATAATTTAGGAAGTAAAAGTGTCTGTGCTATTGCAGTATCAGCAGTTTCAGCACGCCTGTTCATTAGAGAATATACTTGGCCACATCAAGCAGAATGCTTGAACTTGTGTAGAAGTTATGTGCAGTGATGTATTGAAGTCTTTTACTTTAAGTTTCAAGTCAGGTCTCAAGTTGAGAGTCAAGTTTTTGCAAGATACTAAGTCACGTCTCAAGTTGAGCCTTAAGTCTGGGAGCCAACTTTAACAAACAAACAAACAAACAAAAAGGTGGTGGCGGTGGTTTGTGTGGTGAAGTTTCAATAACTAGGAAATCAAGAGGATGTGCTCCAAATTTGGTTTAAAAAATGAAATTATCATAGGCAATTTATCAAGATTACATTTTAGAAAAACGAGGCCTGCTCAGCAGCCTGTACCTGCTCCACATTGGAGGAGCCTTCTAAAGCTTTTCCAAGGAGCAGGAGGCAAGACATACCCCCATAGCATTGGATGAGTGTCTTAGGGGAACAGCAAATATGTTAGACATTGGGCTTGAGGTGAGGATCTACAGGAAGTTGGGGCTTGCTTGCTTGCTTATTAATTAATTAATTAATTGATTGATTAATTATTGGCTTCCAGTACAGCAAATGTAAAGTGCTGTCAAGTGACAGGCAAGCCTCTTCTGTCAAGTGACAGGCAAAAAGCAGTGAGGCAAAAAGCAATGAGATGGGTTTCCTATTCAAAGGACGAAAGCCGTTTTCCATTTCATATTGTTTCTGAAGTCAGACCAGCAAGTCAGTGGCTAAAATTATACAGGTCACAAGTCAAGTCAAGTCAGTGAGCCATTTATTGCCAAGTCGAGTTCAAGTCAAGTCCAACTTGAGTCCAATCGACTTGAGCCTACATCACTGGTTATGTGGCATCTAGCCTTAAAGGCCATGTCTTTCCACTGGTGCCAGTTCACACATTCAGTTGCTTTCCATGTTATAATTTAGAGGTAACATCTGTAACACTGATTATCCCAATGCTACTCAGGTCTTCCCTTCTTTCTCATCTGCTTAATGTTTTTTTCCATGTGCTTTGCAATAGGTAGCTCTGCACTGATTTCTAAATCCAGATGTGCTAGTACACTGATAATGACAGTTTTCTTCTTTTAGAATGTAAAAGAGTTTTGGATCTCACAATGGGTATGAGTATAGCTATACAACAGTTACAGCCAGCAGTCAGCAATATCTATTGTCTGGATAGGTAATGCTGAGCAAGCTGAAATGGTAGCAGTGCACTCATATTTTGTTTTCAGTGTTGCATAGTCACATGCCTGTACATTTTAGAGAAGATGCTTCCCCACTCCCACTCAGATATTAAATATCTAGAGCGCCTGGGAAATGGAGCTGAAAGATGAAGAATTCTGTTACATGTCTCAACACATAAACAATGTTTTAGAAAAACCATCATCTCCCTAAAAGATCAAAAACTGAAAGAGGTTGTTTTCACCACTGAGAGATGCCAAAAACTAGGGAAAATGGGGCAAGATAGCAATTGGTGTATGTTTATATGTCACCCTTTAGTGCTTTGCTAATGTCTTTAAAGTATGTGAATCAGGTTTTTGTTTTCATACTGCTTTGAAGTCAACAATGGACTTTAAAGTGACCTATAGTGAAAATGGCTATTTAGCATGTTAAAAATAGGTGCACTTACCTAATAGTAAGCTTGGTTGAACACACTGGGGTTTACTTCCAAGTGGACATGCAATAGTTTTACTGTGAGTCACTGGGGAAGGGGGATGGGAGCTAGCAGCCTAGCTCTATTTAACTGCTGCCACAGGCGTTCCAGGCCAGTTCTTGCACAAGTAGAAGAAGGAAAGCTGTTTCTGGGCAGCCATTTTGACTGGGTGAGTTTTTACATTTTTTAAAACTGCGAGTCACTTCTGTGAGTCACTGGGGGTGGAACTAACAGCCTAGCTCTATATAACTGCTGCCAGAGGCTTTCCAGGCTAGTCCCTGCACAGGGAGAAGAAGGCATGCAAATTTTCACAGTCTAGGAAGACTTAGAGCACAGAAGAGACAGAAGATTATCGCACTGCGTTCTGAGAACGTTCTCATCACGTGATGAGAACGGAACGCATTTGAGAATACCGCACGTATGTGTTCCAATCGGGTTCTCAGAACGCTTAAATGTGTTCCAAATGTGTTCCAGGAGGGAACGGATTTGAATGTGTTCTGAATGTGTTCCCAGAGAGCTGAAACGTGATGAAAACGTTCCAAGAGAAGTGTGTGCGGTATTCTTATCCATTCTCAAATCCGTTCCCTCATTCCTCCGTCTCCTGATTGGCTGAAAGAATGACAGGCAGGGAGGGAGGCAGGCAGGCGAGCGACTGCAGTGAGGGAAGGTGTGTGTGTGTGAGGGGGGAAAGAATAGGGTTGCCATAATTGTCCACTTTTACCAGGGACAAAATGTGGAACAAATTCAAGACCAAACTGTAGGACAACTGCAGGACAAAACTCAGCCCAAAATGTAGGACATTGAAGAAAAGTGGTGGACCTTAAAAGGAGGGAGGGAAGGGAGGAAAAAGGGAGGAAAGGTGGGACAAGGAAGAGAAGAGGAAAGCAGGGAAAGAGAGGGAAAGGAGAGACCAGAGCAGAGAGCAAGAGGGAGAGGGTCTGGCTGCTTCTCCGGGGGTCTCTAGTGTCATGTCCAGTGGGGCTCCTGTGCTGTCACAATGCAGGAGGCAGGGATGCCCAGGACCTTCTCCTCCTTCCCTCCAGGAGGGAACCCACAAAAGCTCCTCTGTTTGGAGCACCACAGAAAAGCAAGCAAACAACTCCCAGAATTCCATAGCAAAGAGCCAGACAAGAGTTAAAGCGGGGAGGGAAGCTCACAACCTGAAGGCACACATTACATGCACACACACAGGAGCAAAAGGGTGTCAAGCTGCCAAAAAGGGGAAATGGGATGACAGCAGAGGACTCTTCTTTTCTAACCGGTTTAAAGAGCTGCAATGGCTGCCGGGGCTCTGCCCTTGGTCCAGTCCCCTCCCTTTCCCTCCGCTTGAAGGGACCTCCGTGGAGCTCCCTTAATGCCCAGGCTGCCAAGGAGGGGACTCTGCCCTTGGCCCATCAAGTTACATAGGTTTTATCCTATTTTCTTCAAACATATGCCAGCATATGAAGCCCCAGCGTTTTATAGGGGCTTGCCTTCTTTCCCTCCCAAGAGAATCTTCGGAGGGAAGACTTCTCAGTGAGGCTGAGAAGCACTCTCCCGGCCAGAGGCCCTAGGCTTACTGAAATCCCCCACCTCCCTTCCCCATAGAAATCAATCCAAAAACTGAGTTTAAAAGGAGCAGAGGAGAGCCCTTTGGGTCTGCATCTGGGAGAGATTTTAAACTCCGTTTTTGGATTCTTTCCTATGGGGAAAGAGGGGAGAGAGAGAGATGGCAGGACAACCCCATAGCCAAGCATCCTCTGCTCCCCCCAGATGAAGACCCATAGGGCTCAGTGCTCTTTAAGCTCCGTTTTTGGATTGATTCCTATGGGGAAAGAGGAGAGAGGGAGAGATGGCAGGACAACCCCATAGCCAAGCATCCTCTGCTCCCCCCAGATGAAGACCCATAGGGCTCA
>NC_056523.1:235448331-235540705 GCF_019175285.1 Sceloporus undulatus
CTGCTCTTTTAAAGCTCCGTTTTTGGATTGATTCCTATGGGGAAGGGAGGTGAGGAATTTCAGTAAGCCGAGGGACTCAGGAGAGGCGAGCTCCATGGCCCAAGCCTCCCTTTTCCCTCTTTCCTGGGGGCAGCGCCTCTCCCGAGCCGTCCAACCACTGAGTGGCGACGTCATCAGAAGACAGCCCACAAAACTTAATACAGCAAACCGTTCTGAGAACGGTTTCAAGAAAAAGGAATCGCAGTGCGGTAAACTGCCGTTCTGATCACGTTCTGATCACGTTTTGATTTCTAATGCGGTAATATCCGTTCCAGGAACGTTTTCATCACGTGATGATATGGAATGTTCTCAGAACGCAGTGCGATAATCTTCACAGTGAGCCGGGAATAGTGTTTGAAGGAGCTCCTTTAATTTTTCACTTTTTTCTTTTCCATTTTTTCTTTTTGAAACTTGTGGTGCTCAGAGAAAGTGAGTCAGAGACTTTTCTCTGGAAGCAGATAGCAGCCAGGAGCTTTCCAGATATCTATAGACCCAGTTGACTGAGCTCACTGGCAGATCATGCAGACAAAGGCCAGGCCAACAGAGGTCCTCTACAACAGTGGGATGGAAAAAACTTCACACAAGCAGCTGGGGGGGGGGCATGGTCTTCGATGTCTCTACACTAATGCAAAGAGCATGGGAAATAAACAAGATGAACTTGAAGTCCTAGCACAAAAAAGGGAATATGATATAATAAGCATCACTGAAACCTGGTGCGATGAGTCTCATGATTGGAATGTAGGAATAGAGGTGTATAAGCTTTTAAAGAGAAATAGGCCAAACAGTAAATGAGGAGGAATATAATTTTTTGTCAGGGATGTTTAAACTTATGAAGACATCCAGGACTTAAATCCTGGAAGCCAGGCGGAGAGCATATGGAGGGAAACAACAGGGATGTAATTGTAGGAGTCTACTACAGACCCCCAACGCAAACTGAGGAACTGTTCTAGAACAGATGATCACACACCCAGAAAGGAGAGATGTAATAATGATGGGTGATTTGCTGGAAGTCAAACTCAGCTAAAACTTTAAGGTCTAGCAAATTCCACATTTGCTTTGGAGACAATTTCATTGCCCAAAAGATGGAAGATGGAACAAGAGGATCAGCTATTTTAGATCGGATCCTAACCAACAGGGATGACCTGGTCAATAAGGTGCAAATGGTAAGATCCTTCGGTGGGAGTGATCATGTCCTCCAGAAGTTTGTTATACAGTGGAAAGGAGAAGTCAGGCATAGTCAGACTCTCATTCTAGACTTTAGGAAAGCTGATTTCAGTAAACTTAGGGAAATCTTGGGGGTGATTCCATGGTGAGGAATACTAAAAGAGAAGGGAGTTCAGGATGGATGGGAGTTTCTCATAAGGTAGATACTGAAGGCACAATTTCAAACAGTTCCAATAAAGAGGAAAAATGGGAGGTGTCTCAAGAAACCAGGATGGACAAACAAACTTTCAACTGAGCTAAGTTTGGAACAGAACATGTATAAGAAATGGAAAAAAGGGGGACATCACCAAACAGGAATTCAAACAAATGGCTAACAGGTGTAAAGATAAATTCAGAAAAGCAAAAGTGCAGAATGAGCTCAGGCTTGCTAGAGAGGTTAGGAACAATATAAAGGGCTTTTTAAAGGGTCTGTCCATAGGAGAAGGAAGAAGAGAGAAATGGTAGGACCACTGCATGGAGAAGATGGCAAAATGCTAACAGGGTACAGAGAAAAGGTAGAACTAGTCAACAATTTTTTTGCCATGGGTCCAGTACAGAGTGGCACTTTGCACCAGCCTGACACCAGAAGTAGGGCTTGGGAGAGCGGAGCACCTGCACGCTCCTGAACCATACTGTGCTGTCTGGATACCATCTTTACATGGCGCGCACAATGATGACATGTCTCTTGCGCCATGTCCAAATGGTGTGGCACACAAGGGACATCACTGTGCCACTCCAGGGCTCTAATGGCACCTCAGCAGCAGCGAAGAAAGGAGCCGTGTTTCACGGCTCCTTTTTCCAGGAGCATTGTGGCTGCACCATTTGGTTGGTACGGCCATGATCTGGGGGAGAAAGGGGAGGCCTCTGGCTGCCCCTTTCTCCTCATCTGCATAGGCCCTCAGTCTTCTCACAAAAGGAAAAAAAGTGTTCAACCTCAGGAAAATGAGCCAAGGATACAATAGTGGAAATGCCTCATAGAATAAGTAAAGTGGTAGTCGAATTTTTACAAGCTTGTAAAATGTGGGCTAGACAATGCAACTGTTAAATGGATTTGTAACTGTTTGACCAGTTGAACCCAAAGGATGCTCAGCAACAGGTGCTCTTCAACCTGGAAAGAGGTGACCAGTGGGGTGCCACAGGGTTCTGTCCTGGGCCCAGTGATAATCAACATCTTTATCAATGACTTGGATGAAAGAAAAGGGGGGATGCTCTTCAAATTTGCAGATGAGACCACATTAGCAGGAATAGCTAATACCCCAGAGGACAAGATCAAAATTCAAAATGACCTTAATAGACTAGAAAGCTGGGCTAAAGCTAACAAAATAGTAATGTGGTCACTTTTTCCATCTGGACCAATAAGTTCTTTCTGCACTGGCCCACCACTTCATTTGCATATCCATGTCATGGCTATCATTTTTAAATGTGATACTAGAATGAGAAAGTTACAAAAGTTTTATTGCATATTTAGATGACTATTTTAAAGTAACCATCCGAAATACCGGTTTGTTATAACCCACATATTACAGACACAGTCTTTGTCTGTCTCTCTGCTGTATCAGATAAATCTACAGTATATCACTGAGCCTGTCACTGATAATTCTTTTCTGGTCCAATGATCCTAGAGCAGATTTACTTTCCTCTTTTTAAGTCCTATAGTTCAGGAATGTGGTATAGAGGAAGTCTGTTCATATGGAAACTTAAATTCTGTGGAGCATATCCTTCACAAGTGTAAATCAGCATAACTGTAGTGAAGGTCACTGTAGTTTACATCAGCAGAAAATTCACTCAGTAGTAGCTTTCTTTCCTCCTTCCTATTATTAAGAGAAGGTATCTTTATAGGCTTTTTAAAAAGTGTTTCATATCCTCAAGTTTCAAGAGAGCAATTCAACACCTGAGTACATTGCAGCACTTAATATAAAGTAACTTAATGAAGCCTGATAATCAGCATGAGATTTTTTTTGAAGCAAAAACTAAAATGTTCAGACTGATACCAAAAAACACAATGCTTTAAGATGGAAAAGAAGAAGAATTTATAAAGAGAATGTTTTTACATGCCATGTGAAAACAGAAGAATTCATATTGCACCCTCTAAATCTTCTAAACTGTCACTATCCATGCTATGATAAAGTTGTAGGAGAGGAACTGTTCAACATTTTGGCCTTCATGTGGTCTCTACATAATACTGGGGCTGTCAGTGTACAGTGATGTAATTTCACTTGTCTATGGTAAAATCCTCATCTTGTGACAGAGTGTTTTGATTCAGTTAGCTCTGCAGTGCTTATTCAGGGAAGGGATTTTGAACTGTAGATATGGTAAACTGCATGGAACCAATTTGGGTTGGCTTGTTTTGAATTTGTGCCCATACAACCGCATTTGTTTCTTTAAAGGCGAGCCAGAGGTCAACCCAAGATGCTGATGAAGTTGACTGTGATGTACCTTGACTCAGAACTGGGTTTCCCTGAGAGTAATAGAACCACACATCCACTACTCTTTCACCATTGTGCTCTAGATTTATTGCTTTTGTATATGACCACATCCCAATTCCTTCTTGTGTGGAGAGTATTTTTAAGGGTGTAAATGACCCCAAGAGAAACAATGGTTTCATTTGTTAATGAAATGTTAAGCGACAACTGCAAAAACAGAAATTTTCAGCACAGAAAGTCAATGTTTGTAATGTTACTCCAGGTGGAAGAAATTATAATAATCACATGAGTTGATCCTACAAATCTGTCACATTACCCATTAAATTTAATAGATGAGTTGTGGGGGGCCTTTTTTTTGTGGGGTCAGTGGGAGGTTCCAGTTCTTTACTTTGCCGTTAAACTTCTCCTGCCCTTCTTCACCTTCCTATTTCCTGTGTTTCATTTTTCCATTACCTCTTCTGTGCTTTCTGTTTTCAAACATTGGACTAGCCCATTTCCTGTGGTTATTCCAGCAAGCCAAATGCATTTATATTCCCACGTTTCCTAGCAGTATGATGCGGAGAACCATAGGACCTGAGATCAAGCAGTTGTTGGATTGGTGGTGGCAGAAATGGTGACCCCACAAATAGCATATAGGGCCTAAGGCCCTCTGGCAGTCCATTTCCTGAAAGGAGAAAACAACAAGAATATATTACCTTAAAAACAACAACCACAAAACAACCACAACAGGGTGGGGCAGGGAATGAGACTAGCAAAGAAAACATTCAAATAATACAACACTCCAGATGTTGTAGGGCTGCAACTACCAGCATTCTTCACCTACTAAATATGCTGGCAGGTCAGGTAGGAGGCCCGCAACACCTGGAAGGGCACACAGTTTTCAACCTGCTGTAAATGAAAGTGATGGCATGAAGCCAAAAGATTGCATGTTTCATAAATGTGGTATCACCACCAGTTTTAATATCCACAGACACATGTGGATTGTTTTTAGCATAACAACTTACATTTACTTATTACTCTGAACATTTCTTGCAGTTAGGCTTGCCAGAGTGATGATTGATGCCTGTACCTTTGAAGGCTGTCTAGAAGAGGGAATTTCAGCAGGAGTTATTGGTTTCCTGATTGTGTAACAAGCAGCACCACCAAAATTCACTCTTCTACATCACCATCAAAGGTAGAGGAGCCCTCTCCTGTTTTCAATCTGGCAAGCTTACTGTGGCAAGAGTATTTTTGACTTTCTTAATAATAAGAAGAATAAGAATAAAGGAAATAAGGGCAGGGAAGGCACACAATTTCTTTTGCAGTCTGTCCCTGCACCCTTCCTGCTGCTACCACCACTGAAAACTAACATTCTTTGTCTTCTTTCAGTCAGAAGCCCCCCATGGGACACAGGTTTTTTTTTGGGGGGGGGGGTCTGAAAAGGCCTAAAAACTGTCTGAAGCTGCATCTACACTACAGAATGAATGCAGTTTGACACCACTTTAACTGCCATGGCTGAAAGCTAAGGAATTCTGGGATTTGTGAGGTATCTAACTTTCTCTGTCAGAGAGCTCTGGTTCCACAACAAACTATAAATCCCAAGAATCCATGACAGTTAAAGTGGTGTCAAACTGCATTAATTCTGCAGTGTGGGAGCAGCCTAAGACACCTCTTGGAAGAGCTAATAGGACACAAATAAGGCAAGCAAGGCAGAGGCAAACTAAGGGGCAGCCTGCAGCCACCTTCAGCTGCGCCAGATCGGGGATGCAGCAACTGCATGCCGTGGCTCCAATCTGGCCTTTCCAAGGTACAAAAAGCAGCTCTTTTATGCGCCCTGAAAAGGACACAATAGCCATGGTGACACAGCCTTAAGTTGTACCTTTGGCGCTATGTCGTGTGGATGCAACACCAAAGAAGTGCAGTGACGCTGTATGGAGTGGCGTGCAGCATCATGCCACCTTGGGGTATACATCATGTGGACGCCAGCTCCAACTCCATCCTTAGGCTGGCTTTTATGTTCTATGTGCACAGCTCCAAAGAAATTATTATCATGTTTCATTGCTTGCTATTCATGAGCTACTGCAAACTGTCAGTAACAAAACATGTTGCTCCTAAAATTAAGTGTTATAAGCGATGCCTTGAAAAGCATTTTAATAAGATGTCTAAACTCTTCTTTAGGTGACTATCCACTTGATCAGTAAAATGATTAGTTTTTGGACTCCAGGGGGGAAGAAAAACCTGAACAGAAACACATAGGAGATTATCACACGGAGGCTTACCATCCTTAAAATGTGGCTAGATCATCCCTAAAGCATGAGGATGTGATCACCAGTCATGCTTGTCTCCTGTGATGAAATCGTCATGGAGGTGTCCTGTCATTAAAGCATTTGTGGAGCTGCCATTTCTCTGCATAACGGAAGTTCCTGTAGACTCCCATCCTTATTATTTGTGAATTAGGGTGATGATTTCTCTGTTACTGAACCAGAGTCCAAAACCAACACTGAAATTATTGGAGAGGACACAAAGCCATGTTTCCTGATGGTGAATACCTGATGGTGCAAACATTACTTCTTCAAAGCTTTTTTAAAATGGAGGACTTCTTTGCTTCATTTCACCCTTTGGCTGTGTAATGGTTTGTTTGTTATTTGCTGTCAAATCAATTTTGAATTATGACTTTCGAAATCTCCAGTCATCAGCTGCCGTCCTCAGTGCTGTGGCTTCCTGGACTGAATCAATTTACTTGTTCTTTTCCTGCCGCCTTCCAATGGGCAATTATTATATTTTACAATAAACCACATCATCTCATGATATGTCCAAAGTACAACATCTCAGTTTGGTCATTTTGGCTTCTAAAGAAAGCTCAGGCTTGATCTTCTGTAAGACCCATTCATTTATTGTTGTTGTTGTTTTAGCAGTACATGATATCTGTAAAACTTTTCTCTAGCACCACATTTCAAATAAATTGATTTTCTTCCTGTCAGCTTTACCCTAGCATTATTTTTACAGCATTTGAAATTATTACATCGTTTATTCATTGCTGTTTTATCACACCCATTTCTTTCAAGAAGGTCAAGGCAGTGTATGTTTTTCCTCCCACCCCCAATCCCATTTTATTTTCGCAATAACTGTGTGAAGTAGATTGGATGGATAGAAGGAGGCAGACTCAAAATGAACCCACCAGCTTCATGTCTGAACAGAAATTTGAATCTGGCTCTTCTGTATATCATTGCATCAGTCCATTGTATCGCACTTCAACTGTCAGCCCTGGCAAAATTCCTTTTTGGTACTGTAATTCTTGATTTGGGGATCCTGGGAGTTGTAATCCAGAAAAGTAACACTGCCAAGCTGGTGAAGATGTTTGTGAAGATTTTGAAATGTTAAAAATACTGTGAAACCATGTGTGAAGAGTGACAGCAGGAGGAAGAAGACAAAGAGGACCCTACTTATCATTCATCACTAATTTGATGTTATTTCATGGAGCCAAGCCAAGGATCATATTAACCACAGATTATTGTCTAGTCCTCTGCATGTGGCTGTCATTCCATTTTAACAGGCAGTTGAGCCAGTATATTGTAGTGGTTTGAGTTGGATTAGATCTGAAGAGCAGGGTTCAATCCCCTGCTTGGTCATGGAAATCCATTGGGTGACCCTGGGTAAGTCATACACTCTCAGCCCCAGAAAACCTTGTGATATGTTCGCTTTAGAGTTGCCATAAATCAGAAACGACGTGAAGGCAGAGAACAACTATCCCAGTCCAAATAATTTTCCCCACTACCATTGTGGAAAATCAGGTCCACCTATTAAGCCATGCAGTACCATATCCTGTTGCACTCATGATCTGGAGGTTTCACTATTTTGTTGCTTCTAACTCTGAGACTCTAATTGTAAAATGTTTTCCCATTGGAAAAGCTTTCATAAACATGGCTTGTAAAATGTGACTCAATGTGCAATATAAATACTGTAACTGTTATTCTATAGTCTAATATGCATTTTGTTTAACTTTATGTGACACAGTGTAGCTGTTAGGAGGTATGTTTAATTTAGGTTCCCAAAAGCGTATTAATTAAGATGGTTATTTCATCTTATATAAATAACACAGGGCTATTAAAATGTGTTTAATTAGGATAAACGATATTATAAAAAACAAGCCATATAAAACTATAACACTCTGTAAGACTAATACGTAAATGCCAACTGATTGTAAAAGATATAATTGCAGGAGGTTAGCCACTATGTAATTGACAATGGATAATCTTTGAGTAGGTTTTAATAATCACTTGATAATTATTTAAACTACAATAATGCTACAGATCGTGTCTAAATTGTAGTTCCTTTTCCTCACTTGATATTTTATATGTTAACCATACTGTAGGGAGTTGTGCAGCTAAACTGTTGAGACATACATAATGTGAACAGGCGCCTTAATTAACTATATTTTACTTGGCAGTGGAAGGAAGGAACACCAGTGTCATGGATCTGAACAGAAGCATCCAAAGTTTATTGTCAAATGAAAAAGTGGGAAGGTTCATGAACCATTCCTGACCATTTGTGCTGGTGGAAAACACAGCTGTTGAGGTTAGAACTGGAATACTTTGGAAGAAAACTGTCCTGCAAAACAACAACAATAACACTGTGTTTGGTAGGACACCCGCTGGATAAAAAAGAAAAAGAAAAGAAACATCATCTAAAAAAGGATATTATGGGTAAAAATTATTCATGTGGGCAAAATATGGAGAAATGTTTCTTCACTGTTCATCATACTAAAACCTGGGGCCATCCATAGAACCTGAATGGAGAGGGATTCAGTCTCTCTCTCTCTCTCTCTCTCGGGTACAATATCAATTAAAACACATAAAATCATTTAACCACTGTAAAAACACTGTTAAAACACATGAACGTAGTACACATTAAAATAATCCAGCATATAGGTCTTTAATACATTTAAATTTTGGACAGCATATTGAATTTTTTAATCTGCCCAGGCAGGCCAGTCCACAGTCTAGGGGTGTTTGACCAGTTTAGTCCTAGCCGGTTGAAGTACCTGTTACCCAGAGGATTTGAGTGCAGAGAGTGGATTATACAGAAGAAGGCAGGCCCTCCCATTTAGGCAACCGCTTATATCTCCTGTCAAGGCAAGGGGGGAGATGGAGGCTATCCAGGACAGCCCAATACCTTGAGGCTTTGCTTGGTTGTGCAGATAAGTAGCTGTTTCTTCCTAAGCAACACGATAAGTGCTGTCCCAGAGGTAGTAGCAGCAGAGATGGAATGGCTGCCTCCCCTAGGTATGCTGGTCCCGCTAGCCACCTAGGCAACACCTTATATCCAGGATTTGTACCCAAGTACAAGAACTTTCTTAAATCCAGAATTAAGACCAGAGTAAAGGAGCCCTGGTGGGGCAGTGGTTAAATGCCTGTATTGCAGCTACTCACTCACAAACTACAATATTGTAGTTCAGTATCAGCCAGGGGCTCTGGGTCGACTCAGCCTGGCATCCTTCTCTAAGTCGCTAAAATGAGTACCCAGATTGATGAGGGCAATTAGCTTACACTTTGTAAACTGCTTAGTACATCGGTAAGCAGTATAGAAATGTACTTGCTATGTGTACAGCTGTACCTGTAGATTCAGGCAATAGCAAACAGTGTCTGCCTGTCCTTACATGTCTGTTGTTTCTCATTCATAACTTTTGCTGTCTTGACCACACTTTGAAGTTGCTTGGCTGCATATGTCCTTGATAATGGATGATATGAGACTGTGTTGATATCTGATTGTGGCCCTAGCAATGAAAGGTTGGCATGTTGTGCAGAGTAAAACAGAACAATCAGCCAGGAATTCACGTTGAAAAGGCTGCAAAATTACTAGTTACAACTGAGGAAACATGGCCTACTGTACTTGCCAACTCATGAAACCCATTCTGTGAGCTTGCTTGCTGGTGGAGGCATTGAATGACAGAAGTGGGATCCCAGTTGGGTGAAAGACATTGTATGGGTTCCCCTGTCACCAGGGGAGTTGGGCTGAGATAAGTCCTGTGGCCTTGTCCAGGTAGCTGGTCATGTCCCTGGATACCTCTACCCCAAGATCCTTTAATTTGACCTCCCATACTGGTGGTGATGTGCATGTAGGCTCAGGATCTCCCCAAACCAGAAGCTGCTCCATCCCCAAACTGTGGCAGATTGGGCAAACCAGCATAAACCCAGGAAGTAAATACTGCACAATAATGACATGGAAAAATAACATCAAGCCGAGGTAGGGGAAATGAGATGACATCTGGAAACTGTCATCTGTGTGGCTGCAGGAATAAGCTTAAAATTATCTCTCAACCTGATGCTTTTTATGGGAATGGGGTGCCCACTCTAGTCTTGCACAAGAATCTGCTGCCATCATGTCCAGTTTGATCTCCTAGTTCAAGAGTGTGCAGGCTGCATACAGGATCTGTTCCACCACCCATATTTTCAGTTCCTGAAGCCTTCCACTCACACCATTCAGAAATGAAAATTATGTTTAGAAAGTACGATTTACCTTCAAATCTCTTTATGCCTTAGGTGAAAGAAGGAAGGAGTTAATCTGGAAGTGGACCACTGCTCCCTTCTGGTTTTGTTGTGAGTGGTATTGTGACCCATAGCTGAGGGTAGGTAAAACTGACTGCCAGATCTTCCAAAACAGACTACGCTGCTTGTAGTTCATTGGAACCAGCAAAGGGTTTTCACTGACAAAATGCTCTGAGGACCATAAATCCCATTTTAATTACACTTCCACATGTCCCTGGATAAGAGATTTCTCCTGTCCCTCAAAAAGGCTCAATATGAATGGCTGAGGGTAGTTAACCATTGTTTTCCTGGGAGCAAAAATGGAGGCAGGGTTGTTCCTTGGCTAGGTTTAAAATGTAATTTTAGAAGGCTGTGGTTTAGGGAGGCCTTTCCTGCCTTGGCAAGTTCTGGAGCTCTTAGGAATTCTCTTTCAGAGAAGAATGGATATTAGTTAACACGGTTAAATTAAATCTGATTTAGAAAAAGAGAAGCTGTCCTCAAGCACATCAGGGAGAAAATAGGAAATAAAAGAATGCAGACCAATTTGAGGGCATGTCTGAACCTCCCCGGACAGCGCTGGCATCACCCTCACCAGGTGAGAAGCCCAAGAGATGAAAGGAGGGCCTTTGTTTGCACATTCCAGGGTTGGCAATGGGTGTTTGGAGGCTTGCTTCCAAAAGCACTTGTGAATTGCGGGAACTTGTTACTGTCCTTTCCCCCCCCCCCACCCACCCCATCAGTGGGAAAAGAAAGAAAGATATGTCTGTTCCAGTACACCCTTTAAAATATCATAACAGACTCCTTTAAACATTAGCATTCAAAAGTCTTTGGCTGGAACAATAGGAAAAGTTCAGAGTTCATCCCATAATCACAAGCAGACATCTTTCTCACTCCCCCCTTCTCCTCCCACTCCCATCTCCTCTTTCTGTACTTCTTCTTCTTTCCCCCTCCTTTCCATTCTTTAAAGAGGCCAGGTTTAAGTATCTCTCTCTACACACACACACACACATACACTGTCACTCCAACTTTACTCCTCTTCTCTGAGGGGCAAGCTCAAATTTCACAATGCCTTGGTTTTATCCAGAGCTAATCATTCTAGCTAGGTTTTGAGCTTGGTTGTTTCCAAACACTGAAAGTAAGAGATGGAGAAGCTCAGGCTTTTGAAAGCAAGGAACGCTGCAGCTTACTCAAAGCATATGTTCACTTGTGGAGAGACCTCACAACCACACTCTGAGGCAAAACTCTTGCCAAATCACGTTATGCTACTAGAGCTGCTTATTTAAATTTTCCCAGCGAGGCTCATGTCCTGTGTGGAGAACTCAAGGAGTTTGTAGAGCTGTGGGTCTTACACATTATTCCCCCCTCCTCCTTTTTTCCTTCTGTTAAAGCGAATACCCCTTGCAGCAATCCACAGTGGGACACGGTCTCCCTAGTAGGACATCCCTAATGCTGTTATGGTTCTGATGGCCACCATTTCCAAAACTTTGAGGCATGGTAATACTTGACTGCAAGTATTAGTAGTGTCTGAGGCTCTTTTTCTCCATGGCCGTGCTTGCTTTAATAGGCAACATAGCCAGCCGCATGCTGTGTCTGTATATTTGGAGTTTGAAATCTGAGCACAGTAGCCTTCAGAGACCAGAGCTATGCATGCTAAACTATCCAGGCTTGATTCTCAAGCAATGGAATGCTAGTACTTTTTCTTATTACTTCCCGTACCCATCCCCCCCCCCCTTTACTGCTTATTAGCAAATAGGTATATCAAGAATACCAGCAAGAAAAGTGTTTCTTCATTTAAAACAACAACAACAACAACAACAACAACAGCCATTCCTTTGAATGTACGTGTATATAACCATTAGAAAAAGCCATACTAAAGTAACATCTTGAAAATATATTTATGACTGAACAGCGAAAGAAGTCTGAAAAGCCGGTATAGGAAAGGAAAAGAGCGGAGGTAGAGTGGGAAGCGAAGCCAACTGCTTTTTCAAATGCTAGGCATTAGATGGAAATTCACCAGGGTGACCATACATCCTTCTTTTCTAGGACATGTCATACATTCAACTTTCCATCTAGGAGGAATTTTAAAAAGTCCTCCATTTTGAGCATGACTAAGAAGCATGAATTTATGTTTATATTAGTGTTTTTAGCATCCTACTTTTTGCAGTGCCTTGTTCTCCATTTCAGTTAGGACATCTGGTCACCCTGGAAGTTCATACTCTCCTGTTGGAAATCTTAGATGCCTGTCAGTAGGGCAATGGAGACCAGCAGAGCTAACAGATATCCTGAAAAACTGCAAAGTGTGATCTGAGTGGCAGAGACATACATATCTGTGTGTTGTCATTAAAGGGACAATGGTTTTGTGTCCAGTACACTAATAGCCAATAAATACAGAGAGGAGGATCAAAACAAAACATTTATTCTCAGTCTACATAGAAAGGAGCAATGGCATCACTGCTGTTGATGTCACCTGGTGCAGGAGGTGCAGTGGTGGGAGCAGATGTCTGCAGCATCCGGAGGACTATTTGGGGTCCAGTGCAGCTGAAGCCATGCTGGAGCTCTAATGGAGGACACTTCCCCCCTCCCCAGCAGTGTGGGCTCCTGGAGGTGTCAGTGCTATGGCCTCTGGAGGGCCATTTGGGGTCTAGCGTGGCTACTGGACAAGTGAGAAAGGGAAATGACACCCAGTAGTAGCACCAGTCCTATAGGGTGTACCACCCCACTGGATGTACACCTCCCTCTGGGGTGTCATCAGATGCGGTCCACACCCCCTGCATCGCCCTAATGATGCTACTGGGAAAGTGATGCTTGGCGATCCTTTGCAAAACAAACGCCTAACACCAAACACTTTACAACAGCCTTTTAGGCCTTGCCATCAACAAGAAGTAATAACTTGATTGGTTTCCAGCTCTACCTTGCTGCCTAATATTTACTGGGTTGGTTATATTTTGTTCATTGCCTGAATGCTAGCCCTTTACACTCATTATTCAAACATCCCTTGGCCATCACCGGTTTGGTCCCTCCCCTCCCAATCCAGATTATAAATTCCTAGAGGGCAGAGACCTCTCTTTTTGATTTCTTTTATAAAAACTGATACATTCAACCACAATGTCTAGGAGCTTTACAATCATCAGTAAAGACCGAAGGAGTATAAGAAATCCTTTCCTTAATAATCATGTGTTCGAATGCATGTGTGGAAAATCATGCAAACTGACTGCATGAAAAGGGAGAAGAAGACTGCGTGAACCAGGTGCATGGGTGCATGATATGTGTTTTATTTAGATTTATTTAAAGCTTTTTTGTCCAATTCTCCAGCCAGGAAATACAAGGGCTCCAAGAGTGACTTCAAAAGATGACTCATAGGACAGCCCCTGGCCTATCCCCAGGGTTACAGTCTAAAAGACACAAAAGGGAAAGGGATTGGGAAGGAGCAGAGAAAAAGCAAATGTGTAGAAAATAAGGGTGGGCAAAGTGCAGGATGTGGCTCCAATGTCATTTTTTTTGTAGCTTGCACAAAATGGCTTTCATTCCTGATGTCCCTCCCTGAATTTTCTTTTTAAATTATATATATATATATATATATATACACACACACACACACACACACACACACACACACACACATACACACACATATATATATATATATATAGGAGAACCTTTTTTTGTATTTGGAAGTTGTAGTTCCTCCAAGCCCCTTCTCACAAATCAAATGTGGATTTTGGGCTGTTTCTGGATTTCATTTTTCTGCTGCCTTTAGAGGCAGTAAAAGTAGCAGAGCTCCTGGAAGTCAAAACTTGCCCTCTGGGCCTTCCAAAATTGCCCACCTCTGATTTAGAAGATATTGTCCTGAGTTAAGTTGCTAATTCATTTTTGTTAACTCCAATGTTGACATTTTACACAGGTAATGAGATGGCTTATGTCCAGAATGTTTGAAAGACTTTATTCCCCTTTATGAATCGATTAGAGCTTGAAGATCTTCTGGAGAAGCCCTTCTCTCTGTCCTGACTTGTGGTGAGTCATTTGGTGGATATAAAGGAGAGGACTTTCTCGGTGGTTGCATCCAGTCTTTGGAAATTGCTCTCTAAGTAGACTGGGATGGCTCGTTCCTTGCTCTCCTTCCATCAGCAATTGAAAAATTGTGTGCCAAGGTGCAGGTCCACTCCACAAATAACCACTCAAAACAGAAGGATTGGAGGAAATAGGCCACAACTATTCATTGATTACAGTTGCGATTAGTTTGCGCATGCATGGGATTGGATCTGGGCATCAGGCAGCCCGTTAGCTGCCAGATGAGACCAACCTCCGGCTTGTGCTGGTGAATGGAAGAGGAGTGATGGGGACTTGCCATAGGAGTGTCCTCCCAGGCAAGAACCCTTCCCTCCCCTTGTGTGGCGTTGTTGGAAATGCATCAGCCCCCCCAGCTGGGCTAACCACTTTTTGCCACCCCGTATTCCAGATCCCTTACGGGGACCCCCCGTTCATACCCTTTCAAAGGTACTGATAACCTACCAAGATCCCAGTCCTATGCTTCGCCAGTAAGGCGGGCAATTGAAAACATTTTTGTATCACCATGCTTTTATAAACTGAATGGGGTGGGTCTTTAATGATGTGCTATACTATTTTATGGTTTGTATTGTGTTTAATTAACTTTAATGTTCTGAATGTGTAATGTTTTAGCTTTATTTAAAATGATTATTTGCTTTTGAAATATCATTTATATTTATACTTTTGTCAAAGTTTTTCTGCACTTTTAAATCTGTACTGTTTTTAAATATGTTGTTAGCTGCCTTGAGTCTGATAATTAGGAGGAAGGCAGGACATATTAATATTAATAATAATAATTCATTAATATAGTTCAGAGTGGCTCTTTTTTTTTAAAAAAAACAGACAGGTTTTTAACAAGTGTATGTGGAAAAGGTGAATGTAGTTCCTTCCTGGCCTTCTGTCTGTGGTTCCCTAATCTTCTCCAGCAGCTGGCAGGATTTACAATTGCTTCCTCCATGCTATCCTTTTTTCAATAGTTTCTATAATGCCCTGGATATGAAATTTTAGAAAACACAGGCTTGTGTTCGTGAATGCATGGCTATCACTTGACCTCTCATCCCTTGATTATTTAACACTTGACTTCAAGCTGAGTGGTGTCTAGCAGCATTGAAAGAGCATTGCTTTCAAGGTGATGTGAAAGTTCTCTCTGTGGTGTTTGATCTGGAATGGTTCATTCACCCCTTGCTTAACTTCTGCCTTCAGTCATACAGTGACAAACATAAGTGCATGAACCAGTTGACAAACATCTCTTTGTAGTTCAGCAGAGGCCAGAATGGGATGGTGGAATTCACCAAGACTTGATTTAATCCAGATCTGGAAACTTCTCATTGATGACCTACCAGCAATGAATGTCGGTCTTAGAGTCCTGTGTTATGTACCAGGAGCTTCTTTTGAATGGTTATACCTAAGATGACCATAGATTTAGGTGGTAAAAATGCTCCTGGTCTGTACTGTTTCCTCTTTCAAGCAGGGGAGAACACCACTGAATATGATCCTACATCAAAAACTCCCTACATAGAAAAGTAGATCTCAGGTTCAGACACGCAGTCTTCCTGTCTACAGAGTTCTCCCATGTATACAGCACTGAGCTTAGTTTCTCCATTTGTCTTACAGGAAAGATTGAAATTCTGTTTTCTGTGAATATCAGTGCCAATGAAATCCAGTCACACAAACAACCATGAAAAATTTCAGGGATCAAAGTAGAATGAAAGTGAAGGCATTTGAACATTAACTGATATTTGTAGAAACCCTTTTTCTTTTCTTTCTTTTCTTGGGTGGGGGGTGGGGAGATTTCACGCATCTTTCACTGTTATGAAATGTGTAAACATTTACTATGGAAGAGCAAGGTCACCTTGTTCCTAACTGAAACACTGAGGCACTCAAATATTCCAACGTATGGCATTAAAGTAAATACGAAAACAAGGCAAATGTTTGTCTTTTGTGTGTGTCAACAGCTGTGTGTGTTCTATTGAAATCTTTCTAAGGGGTAGTTACCCTATAAATGTGCATAACAACTTGTGACAAATTGGTTAAGTAAAGAATCAGAAGGAAGAATCGGAATTATATATTGTTGATTAGCGTTTTGTTATTGCAATGGAACGGAGATAATAAAGAGACTTCCTTGGCAAGTTAAATAAAGTAACAATGGCATGCAGACCCTATATTAAAGAAGAATGAATGTTAAATTTAAAACAACATAGTCGTGCATGTACTCACTCACACATACACACCCACACTCATTTCCCCCCCTGTATACAATGGATGTTTACAGAGATATTTTTAAAGTGCATTCTACATCCAGAGGAGGCCTTTATTATTTCAAAGAATTTAATTAAGTAGTAGAAGTGGGTGGGCAAAGAGGTAATTGTTAAGAATGTCTCAAAATATGAAGCATTATTGGTGAGCCAGAAAGACATTGCTTGACTAGGGTCTCTAAGTCATGCATGGACTGCCTGTGGCCTGCATGCCACAAGAGGCTAGTGGAGGACTTGTATCTGGCCCATACAGGTGCCCAAACTTCGGCTGCCACTGAACTTTCCCCTCTCTGCTGGTCAGCTAAGTTGTGGGCTAGGTAGAAGTTTTTTCCCCCCAGTTTCCCTTTACCCATTTTTTGGCTGTGTGTTTGTGGGCTTTGGGGAGGATGGGGGAGCAATAAGTCTACGTTTTGGGACAATTTGGGAGTCCAGGTTTAAAACAAATTTGGGGTACCAAGGACCACAAAAAGGTTGAGTATGGCTGTCTCTACTTCCCCACTCTGGTTTTAGAGTAAGCAATAGCAGCTTCACTATGGTCCTCATAATGGGCCTTAGAGTAAATGCAGAGGAACTGATCTGAATTTGGACCCTAGTGGGATTTATTGGAACCACTGATCTCTAATGTGATCCTGATCCAGACTTCTCCCCTTCCCAAAAACATATTTTTATTACCCACATGTGATCTAGTAAAACAACTGGGAAACCTCCTTGCAATAGAAATTGAAGTTATGGGGCCTCTGATGTGGATGCGGACCATAATGGTGACAGGAGAAAAACTGTCAATGGTACAATAAGCACAAGGATCTAAACTACACTCTCTTATTTCCCATCCCAGTTTAGATCCTTGTGCTTATACTAGACTGCAGAATCATACTCTGGTGCAGGATGGCAACTGCATCAGGTGGGATCCAATCTGACCCATAGATTCCAGAGTAAGGAGTGGGGGGAAAAAGGCATTGCACTGTCTGTCTTCTTCAAAACCATTATGATAGCTTCTAGATTAGCCATATTCATGTTCCTACAGTACACAGGCACCCTTGCTATATTCTAGCAGCCTGCTCTGTTCACTTACATATGCAAAAGTGAAGCATGGAAATAGTAAAGGCATAATAGTTATCAGGTATTTTTTAAAAAGCACACTTATTATGAACTGTACAGTAGACCTCCAGTGAGTTTTGGAGGGCAGCATCTGTACTTTTCTTGTTGAACTACAGCTGGATGCTGTCTGAGCTCCCAGGTCCATGCCAGCCATTAAATGCCCATGAAGGTATGTACACAGTAGTGCTGAGAAGCTGCCTTGCATTGCACAATGTGTCTGCATTGCACAATGAGGTATGAATATTTCCTTCTACAGTGTCACTAACAAGATTTTGGCCAATCAGCTTGATGTCAATAGCAGAAATGGTTCTAAAACAGATCAGTACACATTTGATAGCCTCCCCTCTTCCATGAGACCAGAAGGGAGTTGCCATCTAGAGGGATAAAGAAGCAGGCTTGGGAGACCAGGTACATCAGAGCCTCTCCTCCCCCTGAGACCAGAAGAGCAACAGACAAAGAGGAAGGCTTCAACACTGCAGCCTGGGAATACCAGGGCCCTCCCCAACAAGAAGAACAGTTATACAAAAGGGATTAGGGAATGAATGATGTTTGGAATGAGGAGCCATATGAAGATGAATCCCAAATTCTAAGGAGTGAAGTGGAATCTGCAATAAAGGAAATGGGGGAAAAAATCACTGGGAACAGATGATATCTCAGTTGAACTGCTACAGTGCCTACAGACAAGATACAACTGAAATATGCCAACAAATATGGAAAACAAAGTGATGGCAAACAGACTGGAAACACTTGATATACATACAAATCCACAAGAAAGGAGATATAAAAGACTGCAGCATCTATAGGACAATAGCCATAATCTCACAAGCAAGCAAAATAATGCTCAAAATTCTGCATCATAGACTCCAACCAAACATGGAGAGAGAAATTCCAGAGGTGCAAGCAGGATTCAGAAAAGGAAGGGGCACTAGTGACCATGTTGCAAACATGCAGTGGCTAATGAAGCACACCAAAGAATTTGAAAAAAGAATCAGCATGTGTTTTATAGACCACAGCAAAGCGTTTGATTGTATAGATCATGAAACACTATGGAATGTACTCAAACACATGGCATGCCACTACATCTGATAATCCTGATGTAACAAGAACAAGAGGCCACCGTCAGAACAGAATTCGGGGAAACAGAGTGGTTCCCAATACGCAAAGGGGTCAGGCAAGGCTGCATCCTATCACCTTACTTGTTTAACTTATATGCTGAAAATACAAGAAAAACAGAATTAGAATCAGAAAAAGGAGGAGTGAAGATAGGAGGAAGCAACATTAAGAACCTAAGATATGTGGACAACACCAGGGCAACTAACAACAACAACATCAACAACAAACACATTTGATCTGTGAGCCTTCATAAAATAAGGCTGTAATTAATAAGAGCCAGCATGGATGTCACAGCCACAGGAGTTTACCACATACCATGCAGCTGCGGACAAGTCTACATAGGGATCACCAAACGCAGTGTGCAAACAAGAATCAAGGAACATGAGAGACACTGCAGACTGGGTCAGCCAGAAAAATCAGCAGTAGCAGAACATGCCACAAACCATCCTGGGCATAAAATACTGTTTGAAAATACTGAGGTTCTGGACCATGCCAACCACAACCATGTCAGGATGCACAGGGAAGCCATTGAAATCCACAAACACCTGGATAATTTCAACCGGAAATGAGAAACCTTTAAAGTGAACAAAATTTGGCTACCAGCCCTGAAGAATAGCAAAATGAGGACTCAGCAAATGCAAATGGGAAACCATTCAGAGTCAGGGGCTTTCCCAGCAAATAATGATCACCAATTAGAAGACAATAATCCTCTTTTGCATTAGCCTCCCAGCCATCAGCAACAGAACAATACACATGCAAATCACTCCTGCATTCCCAGGCTTACACAGTATATATACACCCAATTTTTCCAGGCAAAGCATTCTCTGAAGATGCCAGCCACAGATGCTGGCGAAACGTCAGGAAGAAACTCTTCTAGAACATGGTCACATAGCCCGAAAACCCCACAAAAAACTAATCCATTTCTGGTTTAAATATACACATTAATTAATATTCCACTGAATCTATTAATTTTAACTGCCTGTTTTGCTAAGCAGTGTATCCCAATGTTCAGACAAATGCAAAATCTAGCAGATAGCTGAGTTTCAATTTCCACTTTATTCCAAGAATTGCAGATCATGTGGTTTTAGATAAGAATGTGAATATATCAAATTTCTCAAGCATACTGACTCTGACATGGCAGTCTGCAAATGCCATTCATTTTGGTAAGCTCTGACTAGGAGAACTTTTCTGGTGGATTGTGCCTGGTGATAGCACAGTGGGAGAAAAATATTGACTTACATTAATTTACTTTGCATCTTTATGTTTCTTTTTCTTTTTTTATCGTAACAGCATTTTATTTTGCAACTTCTGTTTGTACCTTTATTTTCAAAATCTTTGTAAAAAAAGAAAGAGAGAGAGGAAGCTATTGACATTTAACTGGCCCAGATTATAAACAATCATTTCTATACTGAATCTTTTTTTAAAAGGTACTGAAAAACGTGATGATAGACTGTAGAACAATTTTTAGTGTGAAGAAAACTGTTAGCAAATGTCCAGAACACATTGCAGAAGCTAGGAATGCACAGCTGGAGAAATATACTTGTCTCCAAGCTGTATATTCTTAATTTGTGATTTTGGAAAGCAGAGCAAAGACGTGCAACGGCTGAGATTTGCTAGCAGCTGATATGTGCCAGCTTTGCCTGTATTCCCTTCCATTCATTGCAGAGTTACAGATGTTCTGTCCCTCATGAATCACACCTGCAAGCCTTAAAACCAGTTTAAAAAACTGGTGGCAGATGTATTAGATGTGAATGCCCATGAAAAACTGGCTCAAAAAACATGCCTTTATTTTTTCCTCTGCTCCAGATTCCAGACATGATTCTTGTGATACAGTTGCAACAAGAGTGTAAGAGTGCTAGTTAGCTTAATACTGTATTAGAATACAAATAGAACCTTTGAGGAAAACAAAAACCAAGGACCACAGTGCAAGTCAGGGCCACTCAGCGGAAGCACCTTGATATTTCTGTACCATGCTTTGCCATAAAAACCTTCCCAGAGGTCTGTAGTGGCAGAGAGAATTGCCCCCTCCACATGACACTATAATATGTAAGCATGAGCCACCATTTATGTGCAGCATGGAGTCAATAATTTGAAACAGGAGGGGTCATCAGCATATATTTGGTTGTGGTATGGTCTCAGGGCATTTGTATGGATGCCACCATTTTCAAGTATAACCTCCAGCTTTCTGGATTTGGTAGGAGCAGGTAGGGTTAATCCTCTGTTGTGCTCCCTTTTCAGATGCTTTTAAAATATTATAAAAAGAAGCTTTTCTCTCTTCCTACCACTTTTGCCCTTTGTCCTCAGCTTAGTTCATTGCTGCAAAGTGAGTTCAAAGTGCAGAAGTAGCTTAGTCTCAATTTACTCAGCTGGGGTGGGGGGGGGGAGAATCTTGCCCTTCCCAGTAGGCTAAGGCAAAAGGAAACTGCAGCAGTCTCTCCTAGCTTCCTCATTAATAACTTTTGCCATCTTGACCACATTCTGGTGTTGCTTGGCCACATATATCCCTCTTTTCATCTCTAAAATATTGGCCGATATGGTCATGGTGTGTGTTGAGCCAGCATGGCGAAGTGGTTTGAGTGTTGACTACAACTCTGGAGACCAGGGTTCGATTCCTAGCTTAGTCATGAAATCCACTGGCTGAACTTTGGCAAATCATATACTTTTAGCCTCAGAGGAAGGCAATGGCAAACATTCTCTGAATAAATCTTGCCAAGAAAACCCTATGATAAGTTCGCCTTAGGGTTGCTATAAGTTGAAAATGACTTGAAGGCACATAACAAATGTTCATGGTGCGATCCATAAGGTTTTTACTGCATGCAAAACTGGCCCGCTGTATGTTGTTGCCTGCGGCAAACATAGCACCCTCCTGCCTTCACCTCTATATGCAAAAGCCAAATGAAACTGGTGGTTGAGTCTTATTCCAAGCTTTCACACCACTCCTCTACTAGATCTAATGGAGAGAGCACAGGAAGGCTATACATGCATGGCACACACATAGTGCTCCATAATTCCCCATCCCTCAACATTTGACAGCTGAGGCAGGCACTTCACTTTCTCTAATGGCTGTCTAATTTCATTATATTACTGCTGACAAGTAAGTATTTATGCGGTACAGTGGGGAAAGGGCCTGCTGACTCCTGTACAGAGCTTGAAATGTTATTTTCCTAAAAGGAATTTGTTTTGTTTAATGTTACAGAGTTCTTTTTAAAAATAACTTGCTTTTAACATTACAGGGAGGGGTTTTGCAAGCTCCACTCGCTGCCTTGCTTGCGATGCTGCTTGTTATGTCACTTGTTCCTTTGAGTAAACACAGGATGAATAAACAATTTAATGCAGTGGTAAAAACTATTGCTCTTTGTTTTGTGGTGCTCACACAACAAAAACTCTTCCCACTACTAGAGTTTACCACTGAGGTCTCCCAACCTCACCCCGCCTCTGTTTTTCTTCTACAATTTCAAACTGTGCTGTGACTTATCACACTGGAAGAAGGAATGTTACAGCCCAGCCAGGGGTGCTGCGAGTTGGCACCGGGCCTAATTTCATTCCTCCTCTTCCTCCTCTTCTTCTTCCTGTTACTCCTCCTCCTCCCTTCTTGGTCCTCAACATTTTCTACTTCGTTACATATGTATAACTTAACTGCTATGGCTCAATGTTAAGGAATTCTGGGTACTGCAGTTTTTGTAGCACCAGAGCTCTTTGATAGAGAAGGCTAAATATCTCACAAAACTGCAAATCCCAGGATGCCATTCCCCCTTAGATTGGATCTAAGTAGCATCTCATGTACCAACCATCCTGAGTTGTTCAGGATGTGATGAGGACTTGTGACAGGGATCTTGCTTTTGATTGTCACAACCATGCTTGCTGGCAGGAGGGCATGGAAATGTCCACCTTCTGTGCCCCAGTTGCACACCACTTTTGCTTGATCTGGTCCCTGCCTGGTAGAGGCAGTTTGGGAGGGCAAATAGTGGCAATAGTGCCAGAACTGTGACTACATAGTGTTCATGAATATACATCAGTTAAGGATCGATAACTTGATGGTATGCACCCATAACTGCAATTCCAGACATCATCATCATCGTCGTCATCATCATCATCATCATCATCATCATCATCATCATCATCATCATCATTTATTTCTATAGTGCTGTAAATGTACACAGCGCTGTACATACAGATAATCAATCAATAAAGATATAAAATATAAAACCTGATAATGGCATACAATCTCCAAGTAATATTTTTATTATTTATACTTACTTATTATTTACTAATAAAATTAAAAGCAGTTTAAAAAAACCAAAAATGTAGACAACACAGCACATGAAAAGTTTATTAGAGCCTCTCCCTGGACCTCAACAGTGAAAAAAGCAAAAAAATACATTACTGTAAACTCTTTTGTAATATATTTGCTTGCTTTTTTCACTGCCGAGGTCCTGTGAGGACCCTGCAGAGGTCTAGACTGGGGATTTTGCGCCACTGAGGAACCCAACCATCTTCTTTTCCTATAATGCATTCCTGTAGTCCTTCCCTGGTGCATGTTACTGTGTTTGAGATGTCTTCATATTACTGCAATACTGAAAATATAATTTGTTATGTTACTTGCTGCACTGTGCATTCTTTTCCTATTGCTTTACACTACTTTTTTGAGAGGGAAAAAACACCCCTAACATTGATTAGGGAATGGCTTAAAACTCCCCATTCAGCTTCTCCTAGACACACATAGAAATTGATATCCACTGAGGTTTGGTCCCTGTGGATTCCAAAACCTGTGGATGGTTAAGTACCACTGTATGCAATGGCAAAATAAAATGGCACCCCTGACATCCATTATATAACATAGCAAATTGAGGGGGGAAATGAGAATAATTTCAAGTTGTGGATGATTGAATCTATGGATAAAGAATCTGTGGATGCGGAGGGCCAAATGTACTCAAAATACCAATTAAAAAACTTTACTTTTACTCATTGCTTTACTTTTGAAATGTGCCTCTGTTACACACTAGTACCCACCCCACAAAGTAACTACTTACTTTGAACTCACTGCTTCCAAGGTCTAGTTTATGATGCCACAGTTCCCAGGATATCTGACAATTAAACTAGATTTCATTAGTTTATGTCGGTAGTGTGGAGGTTCCATCAGAAACAATGGGGCATGGAGTTAGCCTCTCATATGTGTTGCATCCACACAGTTTCCAAAAAACAGGCATATTCCATCTCCCCAGTGTTGTCACTGGGGCGTGGGGGTTGCAAACCACATTGGTTGACACCATCAGAGAAAGTGACACCCTGTTGGAGTGGTCCAGTGGTGTCACTAGGGTTGTGGGGTGGTGGTGCAGCCCACACTGGGTGACACCCCAGATGACAACCCGTTTCCCCCATCTAATGCGGTGTAACCCTATGTAGCCCACACCAGCTCACATCCACAAGTGTTGCCACTGGCTACAGCAAAAATGGTGGTGGCAACCTCCTCTTCGTCCTCATACCTACCCCCAGGGACCCCCAGAGAGGGATATGGAGAAGGTCACTGTCATTTTGCTGCAGCTCCAAGTACCCCTGTTTTTGCTCTGGAGGATCGTGGGGAGCAACCCTCCTCCTTCCTCCAGTGGCTCCCATTCATTGGAGCTGCAGGGTGGCTGCCTGCCTGGGGGGTGACACCATGATTTACTGCACGGGGGTGACACCGATCCAAGGGATGTCACCACATTTCCCCTTTTATTTTCCAAGGCATTGAAGTCCAGTGGGATTGCTTCCTTGCCTGGCTTCCTTGCCTACCTGAAGGATGACGAATATGAAGGAAAACAGGGTAAAAGCTGAGAGCTATTGTGGGCTAGATAAGAAGATATTCTCAGTGGAAGGAAACTGTGAGTGAAACACGAGGTGCACTTATCTGCCAGGGAGCAGGAAGTTCTGTTTTATGTCTGTTCAGTCCCTTTAAGGGAGTGAAACTTCAGTCTTTCTTTTAAAAAAATGAGGAAAAAGCAATGCATTTATACATCCTTGGTGCAGATTGCATGGTATTTTGTGGTACCGTTTTAAGGCCCACCACACAGGCAATGGGAACACTTCTTCAAATTTAGTGAGGGAAGTGTGTTTAACCTCAGAGAAGGCAGCCTGGAGCAGAACCCATTTTGTCTTGATTCTCATATAAAGGATGAAAGCCAAAAACACTCTTTCTCAGTTCCATTGCTGAATGAGTGCCAACTACAACCGCAACATGTGGTCCCAGAAATTAGGCACTGGATATGTTTTGCTACAGTATGTGTGGGAATGGATTTCATGGTGCGGCTGGTCTTATCATTTGGGTTGAGTTTGGCCCCTCTTGTCTGGAGTGCTCTGCTTTATTGGGCCCTGCATAAATCTGCCATGTTCTCATTTGTGCTTCTGTAGCTTTAGAGGCTCTGCAGGTAGATATTGCTACAGGCAGAGAATCCCTTATGTGGAATTCTGAAATCCAAAATACTCCAAAATTATCCACATGGGTGGCTGTGATAGTGGCACCTTTGGTTATGGATGGATCTGTACACAAACTTTTTTTCCGTTTACAAAATTATTGAAAATATTATATATTAAATTACCTTCAGGCTATGTTTGTAAGGTGTTTATGAAATATAAATGAATTGCATGTTCAGTGTCCCATCTCCAAAATATCTCATTATGTATATACACATATTCTAAAATTCATAATCATAATAATAATAATAATCCAAAATCCAAAACCATTCTGGTCCTAAGCATTTTGGATAAGGCATTTGTAAACTCAGTTCAAATACAGTTAGCAGTTACTCATGTCAGTTACACAAACTGCAGATAATTTTAATTATATGTGCATCATTCACAATTTCCTAGAACTAGGTTTAGTGTGTCTGTGTGTGGTAGACAAGGAGGAGTTAGTTGCTTGCTTGGTTGCCTTAGAAAAGTTCACTTGTTAAGGTTGCCAGAGTGAATTTTGTACTTAAGAAATGCTCATCTAACTTTAATGTTTGTGCAGAAGAGGAAATTTCAGCAGGTGTTGTTTGTCATACAACCAAATATCTGCTGAAATTCCTTCTTGTATACAACCTTTGCAGGTACAGAAGGATTCTCCAGTTTTCATTCTGGTAATCCTAAGTGTAGTGGACTTTTCTCAGAAAACCAAGCAAGCAAACTAGCAAATCCTCTCCCCAAATCTAGCATTCTTTTTAGGATTGCAGTAATCCCCAAGAAGTGGTAAACACTCCATTTTATGCTCCCTTGTACTATGGCAAGAGTGGGCAACCTTTTTTCTGTCAGTGCCCTGTTTCCTAAGGATGTTAAGTATATTTGAAAATGGTCCAAACTGGCTGAAAAGCAAGTTTTTCAAGTTTCAGGAAACCCTGTCAAAGAGAATCCTGGATTGGTGAAAACCTTTGCAATTGGAAACTTATTCTGAACAACATTCAAATGTGTTGGTTTTTTTTTTAAAGGGCACAAAACTGTGATTTCTGCACAGGAAACAACATTTACTGTGCTGTTTCCTGTGCAGAAAATGCTGTTTTCTGGGCAAAGACCCATGTGTGAATTTTGTACTTGAGAAATACTGAACTCTGAATACTGTTTAAAAGCTGAACACTTTTCAAAGGCATTCTTGCAGCAGGAATAAAATTGCTACAGTTATTTATTGCTTCCTTTGAGAATGAAATATCCCTACAATTCCCTCATGGGCAATACATCAAGGGATAGATAAACATGAATGAAGTTGGCATGGGACAGGGCCAATGCCAAAAGAGGGCAAGTCTATTTTTTCTCTCCAACTCCCCTCTCTCTAGCACCTCTTTCTCTCCCTCCCTCTTCCTCCCCACTACCCCCCCCCAATTTCTAATGGGGTGCAGGCAAATTTGATCAGGCAGAAAGGTGTTGTAAAAAGATCCATTGCTCCACTCTTCCAGACAAACTTTTGTCTTTCTCCATTTTGTCTTACCATTTAATAGTGGTGGGTAAATCCTGCTGTCATCTCCTCTAGTCCTCAGCAAGATGGCCAACTAAAGACAGACGTCATGCACAGGTTTTGCAGTCACTCTCCACGACATTGTTTTTTCATCTGGCAGCCATCTTATATATGGGAATATGGTGCCAGAACTAGTTACTCTCAGGGTTCACAGGAGAGAACACACCTTGGCATTAGTCATTGGTGCCCATTATAATTTTGTTTATTTGAAAGGTAAGTTTCTATCTTAAATAAAGATCACTGAAACAGAAAACTAGGGGTGTTGCCACACTGCAGAATTAAAGCAGTTTGACACCACTTAACTGCCATGGCTCTATCCTGTTAGGTGAAGTATTCACTCTGGTCTTTCAGGCTGATGCCTCACGAATCTACAAATCCCAGGATTCTATAGGATAGAGTCAAAGCAGTTAAAGCAGTGTCAGACTGCTTTAATCCTGCAATGTGGCTACACCCTAGGAGACAGAGAATTGTACTATACTATGTCATTTTGTTAAAACAGCACAACCCTATTTAGGCATTTACTTCCTTAATGAAAAAAACAATAAAAATAAGCAGGGTAGCCCTGCTCCCTTGATGCTCCTACATTCCCCAGGCAAGGCATGATCCAGTGTCTTTCTTAGGCAAGACTTTTCTATTCACATAGGCTTTGCAACATAGAGATGGTAACTTTGGGCAATCAGGGGCGGGTTACAGACCGCCATTTGGGACGTCCTTAGGACGTCCCAGTTTTAAAAAGGGGCATCTCTTCTAGACGCCCCTACTCCTGTTACGGACTCTGCCCGTAACAAATGGTGGCAGCCGTTCCACACGGCCACCGCCATTTTGACGTCTTGGACGTCTAGCGTCCAGATGTGTCGTGGCGGAAGTGACACCGTGAAAGTGCGCCTTGCGCTTTGCGGCACCACTTCTGGGGCCCAGGAAGGAGCGTGATTTCCGTGCTCCTTCCTCGCAGCGTCCAGGAGTCCCGTGGTTTAGAAGCTGTGGCTCCCGAACTCTGCAAGCAGCGCCGGCAGCAGACCACTGCAATTCGGCGGTCTGTAATGCGCCAGAGTACACATACCTCTTTGCAGTGATAGTGTTGAAGTGTGTGGTTGAACATGCACTTAGTGGCGCAGGAGTAGCTCTGTGTGTTTCTGTGTTTTGCATTCTCTCAGTAATGAATGTATGAATAAGGCCTATATTAGCCATAGCACTGATAAAAGGAACCTGAGATGTGCACATATGGATTTCCAGACACAGTCGAAGGCACTAGATCTTTACAGCAAACCAACCTTTCTTAGTCAACACACATACGTACACATGCAGACATACACACACTCTCTCTTCAATTTCTCCCCCTTCCATTTTAGCCTCCACCCACATTTTGCTCCAGAGTGAGCCAGTCAACGAATCTGAGATGCATCAGATCTTGAACGTTTGCTGGAATCACGCCAACATTCATAAACTAAGACCGTGCCTGCTTCAATATGACTAACATATGGTCTTAACAAATTTCAACAGCACTGTATATAAAAAGGGAGCTGATCCAGAAACTGTTTCTGGTTTGTGTGTATGTGTTTAAAAATACCCCTCCTTTAGTCCCTCTCATGGTTTTCAGTATGGCAATGATTGCTGCTAGAATTTGGTTGTCTTTGAAACAGCCTGAGTAATGCTTATTATTTCTCCAAAATGAGAATTTTTTTGTGCAGATTTATGACCCTGGCATTGGATTGTGTGCCATTGTCTCCCAGAAACAAGCTCCGTGCATCTTTGTGGTGATTACAGAAAACACAGTCCTGCTTTTCCTCCCTGTTATGTGAAAGAGAACTATAATATACTGTTGGCTCTGACTCTTTTCAGAAACATTTTCCAGTAATAAAATCCTGCAGTAATATTCACAGAAAAGCACTCAACTTATATTTAAACTTGAACCCTGCATAATTCCAAAAGCTTTAAAATGCTGCACTTAAATCCATTTTTATTCAGAAACGGTACACTGTTTTGAGGGAAAATGAGTCATAAATGTTGTTGCAGTGGCTAGATTGAGTTGTTTAAATACTGGTTGAGATATATTCTCTTACACTCTCTTGAATAACCAGAGCTACATCTCTGCTTGTACATACCAGTACTTCATAAAAGCACTTCTGTTCATTAACTTAAGTCCTACCAGACAGCCTCTAGTTTTAAAAGCCATCTGGTGACTGATAAGAAATGTAAATACTTATCTCCCTTCCTAAGGCCAGTGGATCACAGCCAAATGGAGGATGAAAGCTTTAAACATGCTACCATCTTGGTTGTAATCTGCTGTTACACTGGAAGCGAGATTAATAATGCAATGTGGTGTAGGGGGAATGTCCAATTATCTTTCCTATTCAGCCTTTTAAAAAACTTCTGGATTGTTAGACCTCTAGTCTAAAAGCAATTGCAAGCCCTCCCTTTCAGCCCCTGTGTTTACTGATAACAGCTAATTATACCTGCATAAATAGAATATCTAAACAGTGCTCAGAAATGAAACAGTATTCCTTGTTTTTCATGTGGCATATTCTGTAATATACAGAATGTGTGAAGGTTTCCTGCAGTCTCGGGTAAAAATAAATAAATCTGTTCCTATTTGTTTTCACTATTACATAGACTGATATTTGTTCTTCACCTTTATTGTCTTCTACAGATTTGCACTTTGGGGTGGATGCAGAGGAAGGTGAGCCTTGGCCCCATACAGACAGGCTAAAATAAAGCTGCTTCGGGACACTTTGGAGGTATGCTATTTGAATGTTGCATGCGTCCTAAGAATCCAGAAGTCACACCAAAGCCACAATCTAGTCCTAAGGACTGGAGCACAGCTTTGGCACAGCTGCCAGACTCTTAGGACACATGCAACATTTAAAGAGCATACCTCCAAAGTGTCCCGAAGCAGCTTTATTTTGACAGTCTGTATGGGGCCATTATGAAGCAAACTGGAAATCTACCTACCTTTCTTTAAGTGCTTCCAACCATTATTAAAATCACCTTAAATACTTGGCGCTGCCTCTATGCAATTGAATTGAACTTCTTGGCTGATGGTTCAAAATCAACCCAGCAGGGAGATGTGCGAGCCATTTTTGTAGCGGGTATTTTCAAGAAGGTGGTGAAGCCAAGCTTCCACCTGTCCTGATTTAGCTAAATGATATTTTTTTCCAGAATTTCACCTTGCAGATAATCCACTTTTCAGTAATAGTAGATGAGATCTCTGTTGGGCTCCTAACTCCAATCTTCCTCCTGCCTTCACCTCACAGGAACCAAAGAGAGGAAAACAATGAAACTCTTTCATGTACTTTAGTATTTAACCTGCGCTAGAGGGCAGCAGTTGATACTGACATTGAGGTCACCCTGAAGAAAACTCAGAGAAGAAATGTGGTTTGTGATATTATGTAAGGCAATAAATATCTGGAGGTGGAAAGGAAAGGGGGAGAACCTTCCCCCCCCTTTCACCATTTCACACGGGACTTGGACACGACTATCGTGATGGGACAGACATGCCTATAACTCGCAATGGTGGATCTTACTGCATTCTCCAGTGGTCATGCCATAGGCAGCCCATATGCAGCCTGTGCTTGTCCTGTAGCTTTTCAAGAATGGGATTTTCCCATCCTTGAAAAGCTATGGGATAAGCTAGGTTACATGTGGGCTGCCTATGGCCCTACCACAGGAGAGTGTGGTAAGATCCATCATTGTGGATTAAACATGTGTCTATCCTGTCTATGATAACTGTATCCAAGTCCCATGCGATAATCTCCTAAATGAGATGGACAGGGGTATCATTAGGAGGTGTAGTGGGTGCGGACTGCACTGGGTGATACTTCAGAAGAAGTGAATACTTGGTGAGCACTCCTGTACATTCCAAGACCCCCCCAGCCACCCCTTCCCACCAGCCAAAGCACTTCTGCCATCCATTGGCTATGGCCACTGGTGGGGGTAGAGTGCTGCCACTGCCCAGCAACTCCTCCCAGGTCTGGTGGGGTTGCTGAATGAGAAAAAGGCTGCCGCATAGCAGCAGCAGCCCACCCCCACCAGCAGCCCCTGGTGGAAAGGGGCTGACTTCTGGGTCTGCCTAGTCTGCTGGCCAGGTGAGAAAGTGAGTTGCCTCCCTTTGCTGCTCGCCTAGTAGCCCCGCCAAATGTAGAAAAGGCTGCCCAGAGGCAGCAGCAATCCATCATCACCACAGCAGAGGCAGCCAGGATAGCAGGCTGGTGTGTGCCAGGCAGCCTGGGGGTTGATAGCATGAATTATTACCCTGCAGTGACACCAACCCTAGTGACGCCACTGGGGGTGGGAGATAAGAGATTTAGGAGGTTTTAGGAGCAGAAATCATCTCTAAGTTTGGGAACATAATCCACCCTCCATATCTGTGGTCAGTTTAAAAATTTTGGTGCTAACTCTAATTGAAAAGATGATGTGTTCCTTTAAAAAACACTGTATATGCCTATGACAGCGGTTCCCAACCTTTGTTGGGCCACGACCCTCATGGCGGATGAAAGTCCCGCCTGCGGCCTCCCTGATTGGTTGGGAGGCCAGGAAGGGGCGGGGCTTTTGGCCACTTACAAGCCCCAGCGGCCTTTGCAACTGGAGGTCCCGCCCCTTCCCAGCCTCCCAACCAATTAGGGAGGCCACCTGGGGGAGAAGGGGTGGGACTTTCAGCCGCAAAGGCTACTGGGGCTTGCAGTCCCATCCCCTTCTTTCCATGGGTGCCTGGCAGCCGCTGGAGGAAGGGGAGGAGGAGGAGGCAGGGGGGGATTCCCAACCTGGCGACCCCTGAGAAAGGGTAGAGCAACCCCAGAAGGGGTCGCGACCCCTAGGCTGGGAACCCCTGACCTATGACAATTCAGCATAAAGACAGGGTTAGAGGCTGCCTAGATTTACTGTTTAATTTTATAGTTGGGAGGGAGGGTTGGGTCGGGGTCTTGTGGGGCTTGTTGTTTTTATTGTTGTATATTGTATTAACTTTGCTGTTACCCGCCTCGATCCTCAAAGCAGAAGAGGTGGGATATAAATAAATATTTATTATTATTATTATTATTATTATTATACAAACAAGCAAACTTTCTTGATTTTAAATATAATTGCTGTTCTTTTGCCCCAAATGTGTTTGCTCAATATGTGGTTTATGGCTTTGCATTCTGTTAACCAAGCTTGAACCTGATTTGTCATTCACTCTCTGGGCATACTTAATTATCTTAAAGTACACTATCTTTAAATACCATTAGTAATTACAATAAACAGAACAGGATATGTACGCTAATATATGGCAACACCTTTATAGTATAGCTTTTATATTAATGAATACTTTTTTTTTCTCAGATCACAAAGTGGCAAAGGAGAAAAATGTGTTATCAAAAAAAAATTGGACGGAATTGCCAAACCAAAATGATTGGTTAAGAAGATGGTAGAATGGCAAAAAGCCCGTTATGGAGGAGCATTATGTAGATGAGTCCAACTATTTTCCACCTTCTCCTCTCTGCAGTCCTCTCTGTGTCCCCTGAAAATCTGGTCTTGAGAAGAGGAACCCTGTCAGGTGCAGTAGCAGGAAATTTGTGGAAGCTAGAAGTGCTACTTCGAACATATGCAGGCCCCAATCTACCTGTTCCATTTTCAGGTGCAATTCAAAGGACTGTTTTCAACCTTTTAGGTGCACAGAATGGCCTGTCTCATTGTACCTATGCCTACCTACCTATTAGGGTCATCTTTGGGGGCTTTCCTCCAGCTCATAAAGCCCCATACTGTTTACATCCAGATTATCTGACGAATGCTATCTCCACATTAGGGATGTAATTCTTTGCTAATTTTGTTTTCAGGGCTTTTTTTGTTCTTAAGGCTTTAAATGTCTTAGAATTTATGCTCTTGCAAGCTGCCCATAAACCTTTGGTTTGGGGGCAGCATATAAATGCTACAAATAGACAGACAGACAAACAAGCAAAAAAGCGTGCTGGGGTTTTTTAGAGCCAACCTAATGTCAAGAGTGTTACAGAAAATTGGATAAATAAACAATTTGTGGCAACTGGAGTATATACGGAAACTCCGTTTCAAGAAAAAGAAGAAGAGTGGATGGTTTCTCTGATGACATAAACAAGTCACAGGCGAGGCTACAGACTGGAGACTCAGCTAACAACTTCTGAATTACGTTTTGTATCATGACTGGGGAAACACAATCTTTTTAAAAATGTATTTATAAAAAAGGATATGAATCCACATCAGTCCAGATTGACAACACAGTTGTTACTATTTTTTTAGTACAAGTTTCCCTGCTGTATTGAGTAGGGTTCCCTGGAGTCTTGTTTTGCATAGGACACCCCATATTTGGGGTCCAAAAGTCAGGTTCCAAATTGGGGTGATTCAGGATGCCTGAAACTCTGTATCTGAGAGCAGGCACCAATCATGCTACCACCTAATTAACCCCCAAATATTTAATGTATATGCAATAATCAGGTCTTATGAGAATCAATGTGGTGTAGTGGTTTGAGCATTGGACTACAGCTATGGAGATCAGAGTTCAAATCCCAGCTCAGCCATGGAAACCCACTGAGTGACCTTGGGCATGTAATACACTGTCAGCCTCAGAGGAAGGCAAAAGCAAACTATCTCCAAACAAATCTTGCAACCCCCCCCCCACCCCCTATACACACACATAGGTTCACCTCAGGGATACCATAAGTCAGAAATAACTTGAAATCACTCAGGTCTTACATGCCGAATTCAGGGGGTCTGTCTGCTCAGGTTGTGGCTGACATGGCACTGTTCTTCCTCTTTTCTGTTTAGCCAGGCTGATGCTAAGCAGTTGAGTAAAATTTTCATCTCCTGTTGGCTGACCTGTTATCATGAGATTTGCATTGGTTTTGGGGTTCCCATGAGATTTCAGATCTTGCAGGAGCCTTGAGATCTCATAACAGGCCCTCTTCTTGTGAGACCTGGGGCAGCCTTCTATAGGCCTGCTTCACGTGTCACATATTGCTCTGCTGAAAACCTGGCAACTATAATTGCTGGTAGAAATTACATCTAGAATGTCTTTCTCTTTCAGGGCCTTTATTTCAGATTCATAAAGTTGTAAAAACATCCCACCCCTGAAAATAATTCCTCTTTCAGAGAGTTAGTTCAAGATTTCTGGACCACACAGTTCTGAATTAAAATATACTTGGGTAGCTTAAATAAAATTAAAGTCATCTATAATGTTTTTTCTGTGTCTCACTGCAGGGATGAATTAGGCTTATAATGAACCAGGCAGCCTCACCAAAATGCTAAGGGCATGCAACAACAGCACAGTTCGCTGGATCTGAATCTGCAAACAATGATAACTTGAGAAGGGGGTGGTGGATACACCCCAGACACCACAAATACTGTGACAGGTTGAGGAGACATTTATTTATAATGACTGAGAGGCTCTCATTAAAATGGAACCTCTCACCATCTGGGTTTGGGTTTTCCTGATTTGGGGTCAGGATCCTTTCAGTGCTTGAGATGAATAGCAAAGTGTAATTTGTGTTGGATATTGCAGCCAAACTGCAAGCGTTTTGTAGTTATATTTGCAAGAAAACCAACTCTAACCACAGTCCCAGGGCACAACAATGAGCAAACTCTTTCCAGCTGCACTACTGTCTGCAGTAACCCATCTGAGCTGAGCCTTGAAAATCCTGCCACTTTAATTCTCAGTCTTGTCTTGGTGCTGGATGCCTGCCATTAGGAACAGCAGTGTAACTTTATCTAGAAGAAAATGCTTCACTCCACCATATGGGGAAAATACACACAGGATCAGCTGGGATATGTGTATGTATCTGGGGTGGGGGTTGAGAGATGGATTGTGATGATGATGATAGATTTATCCTGATAAACAAAGAAAAATCAAGGTTGGTTTCCTGATTTAGCAAAAGGTAAACAGAAAGAGCTAGGCTAGGAATATAAAATGTGTGTGTGTAACAAATAGAATAAATCACTAAAATAATCAATTATTAAAATTTTAAACTACACAGTCCAAATTATAAACAGCAGCATGAAAGAAGGTCCATAAAACATAAATCATTTGTCAAAGGAAAAAAAGATGGCCCAAGGTTTCATCTGATTCTACATTCAAACAGAAGCCAGATGTGTTTGGGCTAGCAATCTTCATCAGTGGCCAATGGAAATCTCATGTTGTTAATATTTCTTTCAGACAAAAGGCAATACTAGAGTATGGACATATACAAAATAAAAATGCTTCTTCTCCATCAATTCCCCCAGCTGTTAATTTGAAGAATTGATTATTTTGTCATTATATGTTATTTACACATAGAGATACATGTATTTCATATTCATATTCTAACTCTTACTGTTTCTTTTCATTATTTCACTGATTTCTTATTTCTTATCCTTTCTTTTTGTCCTGTTTCTTTTGATTCAGCAAAATATGCCATCAACACAAGTAGGGGGTTTCTCCTTCAATAGTCCCAGTTGTGACAGAACAGAGGAAGTCAGTTCTCTACTGTATCCCTTTTGTAATGTTTAGATCCCGGGATGGCAAAGAATGGCCCGATTTAGATGGGCCTTTGTGGCGCCCTATACACACGGGCATCACCATTTTGATGGGACAGACGCATAGCATCCGCACGTCGCATCACACTTGCGATGTCATGAGTGCACCATTTGTGCATTCGGGTGTCGCAAGTGCGACACCCCCCTCGCTTTTTGCGGGTTCTTTTTCCGCCGCTGGGAAGCCTTGCCGTTTTGCAGCTGAGGCTTCCCGCCAGTGGAAATGGAGGCGGCGGCAGACCACCCTTTTTGTATCCCGCCAATGTTCCTCCAGATGTTGGAATGCAACTCAGAAGTCCTAACCAATATAGCCAGTGGTGACAAATGATGGGGGTTGTAGCCCAACAGTATAGCGATGGATGTCCACCCTTGTTGTAGTCCAACAGCAAATCGACGGATGTCCACCTTTGCAAAGTATATGAAGCAGCACATGATAAATACTGGCCTGCTTCTGGGGAAAGATGATGTTTGTATGTGATGAAACCATGCAAATCTACCCACATTGCCCCATTATAAAACCTGAACAACATGTGACCTGACAAGCTGAATGCAACGTACCAGTTGTATGTTTGAATCATCTCATGGTTTTATTTTATTTATTTAATTGCTATCCCATCCACCTCCTAGAACTGGAAGAGACATAGAGGATGAGACAGAAAATTGATGGAAAGGTGTAAAAAGACTTTTTTGGACCTTCATTGTCAGTGGCATTGTTAATTGAGGGATACCTGTATATGCAAATCAGACATGGTAGCTCAGGATAACAATTAATGGTATGGTTACTGAGGTGCCATTTTCAGAAGGTCTTTGAATATTAAGGTGTCTCCAAAGAGAAAAAAAAAAAAGATTGTGCAAGTCCCAGGTTTTGTTCCTCTACAAACCTGAGGTATTTCCTGGGAGCTCCTGGCATTACCAAAGACTTTTCATTCTCACTCCTCATTTTGGTTTAAATTAACATGGTCTTTCTGAAATGAAATCTATCTGCATTTGCCTTGTGTGCATCCACATTCTTAGAGCTAACTAATGTGTCTGCTCAAAGTAAACACAGCTATTGTTTCCAGGACAGATTCAGCAGAAATCACGCAAGGGAGAAAGAAATGTCTGCAACAGAACAAAATGATCCTGATGTTCAACTAATGTAATATTGCTAAAGCACTTTAGCACTTTGACTATAATCCCTTAATAATAATAATAATAATAATAATAATAATAATAATAATAATAATAAGTGGAAATAGGTGAAATCCAATTTATTAAATGTTGCGTGAGACCAAAGAAACTGGAATCACTCGATATTTCTAGAGGCTCTTTTTTTCCTCATCTGGAGGCATCCTTAAATACATTAAATTATGGCAATTCAGTTATGGAAATATATTCTGCTAGCATTTATTATGCTTGCTTTTCCTACTTCCTAAAATAAATCTAATAGTGTCAGCGCAACACCGCATGTGCAAACATCCTTTCACATTTTAAAACCACAATCAATGAAAGTTATGCTTGCCAATCTGTTCTCCATGTCAAATGGCATTTTCTGTTACTAAGTGTCATTACACTGCTAATTTCAGTTGATGGCATGACCATAATATGCTCATAGGAGATACAGATTTAGTGCCATTTTTTTCGATTGCAGAAAATAAAAATAACCAGGAGGGGGATATAAATAAAATTTCTTTTATTTTACAACAGGAGAGCCAGCATGTTGTAGTGGTTGAGTGTTGGACTATGACTCTTGAGACCAAGGTTTGTTTCCCAGATTGGCCATGAAACCCACTGGGGCAAGTCACATGGCCTCAGCCTCAGGGGAAGGCAAAGGCAAACCTCTGAACAAATCGTGCCACGAAAACCCCATGATAGGTTTGCATTAGTGTTGCTATAAGTCGGACATGACTTGAAGGTAAACAACCACCACCACCACAACAACAAGAAGAAAGCCATCCAGTTGCCTATGGCAGTGCTACTCACATTGGTGGTGCATGGAACAATGCCAGTCCAGAAGCCATTCGCTGCCAGTTAGCAGTGGATTTCTAGAAAATAAATTAACATGTATAGCCAATGGACACAAATATGGCGTCACCTGGAATACTTTATTCAGTTCTGGGGACCACAGTTCAAAAAGGTTAGCTTATTTTCTGCTGCTCCAGAAAACAGAACCCGGAACAATGGATGCAAGCTACAGGAAAAGAGATTCCACCTCAACATTAGGAGGAACTTCCTGACAGTAAGGGCTGTTCGACAGTGGAATGCACTTCCTCGGAGGGTGATAGAGTCTCCTTCCTTGGAGGTCTTTAAACAGAGGCTGGATGGCCATCTGTCAGGGATGCTTTGATTTGGATTTCCTGCATGGCAGGGGGTTGGACTGGATGGCCCTTGCGGTCTCTTCCAACTCTACGATTCTATGATTCTATGACAACATAGTATCATAAATTTACACTTGTTTTCACTGAATCTATGGAACCCTGGGATTTGTAGTTTAGAAGGTCTTTAGTCTTCTCTGCCAAAGAGTGTTGGCAAATCGCAGGATTCTGTAGGATGGAGTTAAAGTTGTGTCAACCTGCATTTTTCTATAGTGTAGATGCACCCATATTCTACATTTCTCAAAAACACTCTGCTTTACTACTTTTGTTTCATAATAAAATACAGAATGAAAATCCTACATGTTTGGTAACTGTTGTGTAACTTTCTTGGTCCTTAATACATGGATTAACCTGTCAAAATGTTGACTTCTTGATTCTAATGGACCAGTACTGCTGAAAAGATTAGGCCAATTAACATTCAAGTTTTATTTTCCTGACCATCACAAAATAATGAATTAACCCTTTCCCCATCAATTTCTGTTGTAAGTTCACACTCAATAGGCAAGATGGCTAGGAAGATTAGCTATTGTTTTCCCTCTTAGGTAAGTTTGCAATTTGTGATGAGGACTAGTTTGCAAAAACTTATTTCAGCTTCTGCCACAGTGACTAGCAGTTAGCAGTGCACAAAAATCCATAGGGTTATGAACCTTTCACTTAAAATTAGTTGCAGTTGTTTCTTGTAAATCTAGTTTACAAGATCTAATTTAAGTTCCTATTCTTTTCCAAAAGTGGACTTGAAGGTTGTTTTCTCCCCCAAGTGGAACATTTCACAAGGAAATTTTTGAGAAAGATCTGTGGTTTACTTGTGAAGCAGACCTTCAGTAGCTTTCAGTTCCCTAGGCTCTTGGCTAGACAGGCAGTGATTTAGGTATGTTAACATCTGGGGGCATCGTGGATCTTGAATTCAAGGCGGAAGAGGTAAGATGATTTATTTGTTAATGGGATAAGCTCCTGAATCTGTGTTTCAGTATGCAGGTGATGTTGCCCAAGATTGCACTGAAATTGTGCCAGGGAGCAACATGGACACCTAGGGCAGAAACAGACAGGCAGATGGGGGTGGCTTCCGGCTGCTCCAGGAGTGTGGTGTTGAGATGACGCACACCCCCGGAATGCCCAGAAGTTGCCCTGGGACCGCTTAAGCCGGTAACCCAAAACTGGCCTCAAAAGGAACTGATCTTTTCCACTTCTTGCCATAGTGCCTTTGTGAACTCAGCAGGAGGCGACCTCGGGACCAGGGCATGTTTGCTGAGGCCCCAAGGCGATAGAACAGGGAATGGCTTCTGGCTGCTCCTGGATGCCCACCTACTTTGCCTCTTATCCAGGATTTGCAGATCCTACCAGAAGAAAAAACAACTCTTTCTTATGATACTTTGCTTTGTCCTTCACACTGGGTGTCTCTCTTTTCTCTGGGTGTACAGGAATTTTGGAACTTATACTTCTTGACATAATAGACCATATCAAACAGGGGTAAATAACAATCCTAGGATGCATCTACACAGTAGAAATAATACAGTTTGACACCACATTAACTCGATCCTATGGAATCCTGGGATTTATAGTTTTACAAGTTCTTTAGCCTTCTCTGTCAAAGCATGCTAGTGCCTCACAAAACTCCAAATGCCAGAATTCCATAAGATGGGATCACAGCAGTTAAAGTGGTGTCAAGCTGCATTATTTTTACAGTGTAGATGTAACCATAGTTTAACTGCACATGCACACTTTAGTCTAAAGAAAGGTGTTGTTTGCCTGTGGCCAAACAGGAGGCCCAGCACTTCAGCATCTTGCTGAAAATTACTCTAAAACTGCTTCTCACTGGCTCCAGAAAATCTCACAAAATCTGGACAATAAATGCAAAGAAATTAATTTATAGAAACGCCCTCAAGCATGAGCACAGTATATTCTCTTTTCCTTATAGGAAGCAGGGTCCCAAAGATTGATTGGTGGGCTGTGGTGGCTTCTTGGCACACTACGTATAGCATTGGATGCTCTTAGATAGTTTAAATAGATCTCCTTTGTGGGTCCCAGCCTGCCCACACCTCATTCCAAAACTCCCTCCCACCACTTCATATGGACATCCACCCAACCTGGTCTTAGGCAACATCTTCCCTCCTGCCTTTGCCCCTCAATGACTATAGTTAAAGCTGGACTTGTCACTTCATCATGATAGCCACAAGTTTTGCATTTCAGTAAGTATTCTCACAAAAGTAAGGTGCCACCATGTTCTTACTTAGCATGAAGAAGCAGTCAAGCAGTGGCCTGGGAGCTAGGTGCTAACACTGAAGCCTCAAGCCTGCCCATGGATGGATATTCAGCAGTTTCCCTCTTCTGCTGGGTTTCAAGCTTACACTGTCTTACTACCCTCCCTCCCACATTTAGGCTTGTAACATATTTATGGTGTCATATTTCCAGTTGTTCCTATTTGGGAAGGACAGCATTTAAAAAGTGTCCCATTTTTGATACACTTTTTAAATGCCCCCATTTCTTCCTTCTCTTCTCACTTCTCCCCTTTGTACACACCTTACTTCATTTGCTGCACACTGAATTCATAGCGCAAAAACAGTTTCCACTAAATCAACTCAGCCGACAAGGAGGCAAGAAGAGAGACCTGGATCTTGCCCTCTGCAATAGACTCAAGCAGTGGGGTCACTAGGGGTGTTGCCCACACCGAGTGACTCCCCAGAGGGGGATGTATATCTGGCGTGGTGGTACACCCCATGGGACTGGCGTGGGTGCTGGGCAAGCAAGAAAGGGTATTGCATCCCTTTCTCACTTGCCCAACAGCCATGCCAGAGCCCAAACAGCCCCCCATGGCCACAGCAGTGGGCCTCCTCACTGCCTTCCACACACCAAGGTCCTATTGGATTCAGGCAAAAATTAACTGCTGCAGCATCTCCTAGTTTGTGTATTATTATTTATTAATAACGTCTGCCACCTTGGCCACACTGTGATGTTGCTGGGCCACACATTGGCCCAGTTTTTAGCTTTGAAATGTTATAGGGTATGTGATTTATGTTTCCTTTGTCACAATTCTAGAAATGTGACAAGATCCATTTTGGGAAGGAAACGGTGCTATAAGCCCATCATTCCTGTGTGTGTGTGTGCCTCCTTATAGGATTTTGATGGTGTAGGCAACAACAAGATCCTGTTAACAATCAGATATAGTCTTTGCTGTACAACAACACAGGGAAAACCAAAATGGGAAACAGAAAATGGACTGAAAAGGTGTGCTGGTCCAGACGTAAAGAGGCACAAGTACAGTAATGAGGGAAAAGGCCCATCCATTTTGAGAAGTGTGGTGTCTTCCTTCCTTCCTTCCTTCCTTCCTTCCTTCCTTCCTTCCTTCCTTCCTTCCTCCTGGCTTTCCTGTGCTCTTTCCTTTGTGTTTTAATTTCAAATAAAGCCAACCATTTCTCAATACAAGTTCAGCCTTGTGGGTAACCCCTTTAAAATTCAGATTAATGTGGAAATCACCAGCTGCTACTAGGAAGAGGAGTGTGTATGTGTGTTTAAAGAGAATTGTGTGTGTATGTGTGTTTGTTTGCAGGTATCTGCCAGAGTAAGCTTTGGTTTGTGGCTCTGATCACTGTTGGCATGCATACTCCTGTGTTCCAGAGGAAGATGGGTCCTGTGAGTTTTTAAAAAGTTCTCTTTTTAAAAAATCTGAAAGAAGAGGCTCATATTTTTCTATACCAAGCCACACTGATTTTATAACTTTAGGCTACAGGACTAGTAAGGAAATACATTGTGCCCTTCCTTTTTTTTCCAGGCTGGCCCCAAATAACTTAAGGACATGTGGGAAAATGTAGTAATTAAAACACTGGAAGCAATATAGGTCTCTGAATCATAAATTCTTTTCAGAAAGTGTCATAGTGCAACCCCCCCTCAAAACTGTCATTCACTTATTTATTCATACTCTCCCAATGGATTCCAGAAAAATGAAGTGTACATGTTTACACAGCCAATGTAATGACTCATCTCCGTGTCTTATGCACCTATTAGCAAGTGTTAGAATATTTATTCGTACAGAAGGCTGATTATGCTTAACACAACTTTTCTGGAGTGTACAGTAGCCCATAAGAATGATCCTGTTCCAAAGGGAGGGGGGGGGAGGAAACAAAAGTTGAAGATGGAGTTGTAAACTGTAAATTACAGCCCCCCTTTCAGACATATACAACACAAGCTAGACGGGAGATGACAACTTTTGTCATTCTGCAGCTCATTCAATCCACAAGGCCCACACGCTGGGTTACATAGCCAAGGTTAACATCTGCACTTTAGCTGGTGCATACTTTTGGGGTTGGCATTAGCCCTGCAACCACAGTGGCTTCTATTGCTCAACCCCTCTAATGGCTTGGCAATTCTTGCTTTCCCTCAAGCTCTACGGTACAGCGAGAGGACATCTCACGTTGGACACCAGGCGAGCTGTCTTTAAATGAATGACACATTATAAGTGTTTTGAAAGTCATTTGCATTGCTCCACAGCATAGTTTGCTAAGCTCCTCTACTCATTTTCTCAGGTTAAATCCAGCATTAAATCTATGTACAATCTTGCCTTATGGGCTTCCACATAACCACAAAAAATAATATATATTTTCCTGGTCTTCTCCTTCTCTCTCCTCTTCTTCTTTAAAAAGACAAACATGGATACTATCCCTTGTATCTCTTCTGCTAATTTTATTTTAAAAGTCAGGCTTGAGGGTTTTTTTAAAAAGAAATGTGGGATTTTAGGGTTTAGATCTCAATGAAATGCACATTTATTCTTCCTATATATCCACTTCCCTTCCCTTTAAAAAAATGCCCATAAAATGAACCATAAATCAGAAGGCCATTCCCATTGGGGTGTGGAAAGTGACCTGTCAACCCCAAAGTCCCTAATTCAAATACCATATATGGCATAAACTCACTAGGTGGCCATAACCAGGTTTTGATTTGTTTTTTTAGTCTCAGGCTCCTTTGTAAGATATTGGTTTCATAACACCAATACACTTTATAGAGTTGTTGGAAGGATTTGTAGAGCTAGTGTATGTGAAGACCTGAGCATTGTAAGGGCTCTTATTTTTTTAATACCAATTATTTATCTTCCTAGCCTTAGGGAATGCCTAGTCATTGGTAATGCTATTGGTAATATTTATGTATGTATGTATTTATTTGCCATCTTTCTCCTAAAGTGGGACCCAAGGTGGTCCCTGGAAGGAATCACCAAAACAAACAAACAAAACCAGAACAATATTTTTAAAAAAAACACAATATAAAATTATTTAAAAGACATACACAGTTTAAAAAGAAAGATAAAACATCCCGATACAAAAGCCTCCCTGCTTATAAAAAAATGCCTGCTCAAACAAAATGGTATTTGCCATCTGGTGAAAGGAAAGCCAGGAGCTCCAGTCATGTTAATGAAGGACACGTGATAAGGAAAGCTTCCAAACTGGTATGTATCTGGTGTCTCTTTCTAACACGATTGCAGTGAGCCTGGGGCTTGAGTGATAAAGTCCATAATACTAGGATTCACATTTACAGTGACCAATAGTGCCCTCCCCAACTCACCTTAGAAGTCAGGCACTCACATTAACATAGGACTCTTTCACACGAGGAAACTGGAAGATTATCCCAGAGTCAATGCGGAGTCAATCATGGGGTTTAACATTAATTTGAATGAGACCATCAAACAAACATCAAACACAATCCAGAGGCATTCAAGGGGTTCATGTTTTTTTGCAAAAACTTATCAAACGAGATTGAAGGGAATCCGGTGCTGATCCGAACGAAATGGTGACTCATTCCAAAAATGAGTAAATTCAGTAGACTACCAAAGTTTCAAATCTTGTTGCAATGCGAATTTGTAGTCAATTCGCATGTAACTTGGTGTGAATAGTGTTTTTAGATCACTCCTGGATTCCCTTCGATTCACATGATCCTCCTCCTCCTCCTCCACCACCACCACCACATCCTCCTCCTATTCCTCCATCTCCCTCCAGTTGAAGGAGTGTGTGTGACTGTTGTGTGAAGTGTGACTTTTGTGAGGGAAGGGGGCCTTCTAGGGGGCGCTGAGGATCAGGAGGGTCTGGCTCACCCACCTGGGCTCCTCCAAGGACGATGGCAGCGGTGGCAGTGGCACCACCATCAACAGCCTTTTTCCCAGACCTCCCAGAGGGTGGTGAAATTCATCCTCCATCCAGCCACCTCCAAGGCCTTTCGGGCCACCCCTGCCGAGGGAAACACTGCACTGGAGGACCCTGCAGGAGGCCCTCACCAAGCACCGCCAGTTTTTCGATGTGACCTTGGCTGAGGAGTCACCTCCAAGCAGCACAGGGAACCGCTGCACACATCGCCTGGCTCCCCTTCCCAGCCCTGCTGCCCGCCGCCGCACACAGTCACACTCTCTCAGCTAGAAAGAGGGGGAGGAGAAGGAGGAGGCATAGGAGGACCCAGGAGCGCAGTAGCCAGGATCCCCGCCCCCTGTGGATGTGGGGTTGTCTTTCAGAGACCCAAGACAGCCACCTTCCCTCCCCCTGGAGCATGGGGAGGGGGTTGTGGAAATGACAGCTGGAGCATGCACAGGAAAGGTATTTGGGGGTAGCAATGATGATACAGTGTGAACTTGGCCCACTTTGGATTTAAATTTATGTTGTGCTTGAGTATAACCATTCACAAACTGACTTGCTTCTCTGCGATGCCAGCACTTCAGCCATTTCTAGGATGGGGACACATAGGCCCATGTGTGAAAAAGTCCACAGTGATTTCTGATGAGCTGAAGAGCAGGATGATGAATGAAGAAGCCTCCCTGTCCTCTTTCAGAAGCAGGGAGCTTTATGACCAATAAGACCCAGTGGAGTCCCTGTGGCTCTTAGTCAAAAAGAGTCTCAATGCTATGAAAGGGCCGGGCACTTCTTCACTGATTGTCCTGCACCTCAGCTGTTTTGAAATCCCTATGTTGGTTTAGCTGCCTGGCTTTTAAGGTGAGTTTTGAGAGGTCACATTGGGAGGTGTAGCTGTGATGACAGAACTCTGTTGTTGTATAACTCCTGATCCATGATGTAGGATGTTGGCCATATTTTCAAAAAACTGTATCTGCAAGCATGCATATCCTAGAGGAACCCACACACTCCATGGAGCGGGACATAGCCACAGCTCCCTGCTGACCAATATGATTGGATCAAATCATAGTTTTGCTGCTGGCTAATGGGTTTGAGTGTTGGACTATGACTCTGGAGACCAGGGTTCAATTCCAGCTCAGCAATGAAACCCATTGGGTGATCTTGGACAGATTACACTCTCTTAGCCTCAGGACAAAGCAATGGCAATCCTCCTCTGAATCAATCTTGCCAATAAGACCCATTAGGGTTGCTAAAATTCAGAATTTTTTTTTGAAGGCACACAACAACAATGACTGGATGGGTGAAATAGCTCTCATTTGTTTCTCTTCCTTCTCTTTAAGCTGATTGCCAAGTCATCCCAAAACTTTAGGAAAAGATAGATTTCAATCCTGTCTATAGCTGCAGGATGTTGTAGTGTTTTCTTGCTATATCAGTTTGCTCTTTCTTGGTGATAGATGATCCAAATAGGAATCTATTAGGAAGCATCAGATTGTGTGTAAGTTGTGGCATCCAATGCATTTCAATTTCATTTCCCCAGAAAGCCACAAAAAGCAGCTGTGTGCAGTATAGAGCGAGGCCAGAATTTCCCAACAACTTTATATGTGATAGAAGAAATTTTGTAGATTGGTTTTCTTTGAACTTCAGAAAAGCTTCTGACACTTGTCTTAATTTAAGGATGTGCTCTTTCCCTCATTTCTCTTCAGCTTTTTGTTGTTCTTGAAAAAGCACCATTTCAAAATGCCATGTAATTAAAATATCAACTATACACAAAGTCGAAGCCAGTGAAACACAGAGAAATAAATCTTTCAGCCCTTGCCTGCTGATGGTACTTTTGCAATTCCATTCCATATGCAAGGAAACTGAACCAAGACATATGGTCACCATCAGCCTGGATGATTAATTTTGAGATGATGCACTTATTAATCCATGTGGAAAGCGGGAAGCTACCATAGAACTGGTTGTAATTAGCCAGCCGCAAAGAACCAGCCTCATTCCAAACCCAAAGCTTTAAAAAAATATGGCATTTTGGAATGATTACATCCCACAAGGATTTGCATTTCTTGATGAGTCCCCAAGGTTAAGATCCAAGCCATAGTGTAAAATCAACCCTCAATTATACCTTTTCAGAGAGAGAGAGATCAGTAGCAGGTGGTGCCTGCTATGAAAGCCTCATTAAAACACCTTCTGGTTGAATTTTGCAAAGGAAAAATCACCAGATGGAGGCCCTTCTCTATATGGACACCTTACCACCAATGAGAGTTTCACCTGGCATGTCAGAGCGCAGTTACTCTCTTTTCACCTAACAAGGGGCTGAGGTTCAAAAGAGGATATATTAGGACTAATAGGACTCAGTTACTAATCCATTGTCATGCCAGATGCTAGTGAAGTTGTTCATTGTTAAGATTGGAGACAGGTAGCCTATAACCACCCCCCATCCCACCCCCTGGCACTTTCCATGGAGCTGATCTAATTTCATCTCCTTGCAGACTGCGGATTCCAGTAAAAGATGTTTAGCTCTTCCTGCATTGCCTCTTGATGCATATTTGAATGGTTGCAAATCTGATATAGCAGCTAATGATGCTGAAAGTTGCTGACAAATTGGAAATCATCTCCCCTCCGCCCAACCTCCTGCCTTTTTGCCATCTCCTCTTATACTGTCTGATGGCTAAGATGAGCCCAGGGTCTCAAAAGAGCAAAAAGAGCATTTACTCCATGTGGGTGCTGCTGAGCACATGGATGCCAAGGAGAAAAACTGACTTCTCACACCTCCTCTTTCTCTCTCTCTTGTCTTCCAGCACTTTGGTGGAAGTTGTGATTTACAGCGGGAGAACAATTGGCAAGCTGAGAAGTGTAAGCAGACTTGATGTTTTTTGAGAGTAAGCTTTGTCACCTTCTACAACCTCCTGAGTGGGAGGGTTTTTCAGTGGCTTGGCTTTGGGATGGGATCCAAATCATTAAGTGCAGAGCTATGCAACCAGAGGTCCCCCCCCTCCACTTTTTTTTAATGGTTCTGTTGTGTGTTTTATGTTAAGCTACTTTACAGGGGGAAAATACCACCCACTAAGTCTGTTTCTTAAATCAAGAAGGTCATGCTTATTTAATGTTTAGTGTGAGAGTGGGAGGGGAGAAAAAGTTAAGAAAATAAAACCTTTATATAAACATACACACAGAGAATCAACTACAAATGGAGGTTGGTTGTAGATCCAAATTTTAAGATTTCTCCCCCCTTTTCTCACCAGTAGCAATCATGTCTAGTTGCTGAACATGCCAGTCTTGGTAAGAGTATCTTTTGAGCGCTCTCTAATGGACTGATGGGACAATCTGCATGTATGTTATCCCAATCCCATAGAGGTAGCTTCAAGCACCTAGGGAGATACATGAAGAGCAGGCGATAAATATCTTGGACTAAAAATCAAATTGAGCTCCGTAGTCTTTGGAGGATCGTGGAAATCAAGATGATGATGACAAATTCTTACTTTCTCTCTGCCATCGTTGTGAACAGATTCATCCAGAGGGACTGTTCTGAGTTATAAAAGAGCTATTAGAGCCTGAATATCATACTATCTGCAGTCTGTTGTGAATTATTGACATGGTGTTTTATGGATAAAGCCAGTAACATCTGATCCTACTTAGAGACTATAGTTAGAACAGAGCCCATGCTGTGGAGTCATTAGCAAATTTTTCTTGGGTTTGCCTGTATCAGTTTCAGATGACTTCTGTATGAGGAGGTGTACACAACCACATGTATGGTAGACTCATTCTATCCTATCATGTTGGATGGCATAAGTCATCAGAAGGAAACTAGAAAAAAATCATGAACTCATCATTGGGATGGGAAAATTAATCAGCTTTCCTTAAGAGGGCAGGGTGACTCCTTGGGCAAGGAGAGGGGTTTTTATTTTTTCTCTTCCATTTTTTTAAAATGAAAGTAAGCCTGTGATGGCTTCTTGGTTCCAGATGGCTCTGGGATGCAATTAAAAAGATCCTTTTTTTGTCTGCCTGCCATCCTGGACTGAATCCCATTTGCACAGCTACCTCAGCTTTGTTTGGCATTCTCAGTTTTTAATCATCTCTTGACTTTAGCCATAATGTCACTAGCAGAGATAGCCATGAGACTGCAGAACAGCATGTCCAGAACAATCCAAGAGCCATCTATTAGCACTTCTTCACAACTACCAGGAAAAATGGAAGTTACTGTAATGGGAGTGCTTCTGTTTTATAATAATTAGCAAGTGGAGAGAGTGCCATCAAACTCCCAGATTTGCCATCTCAGATTTCAGGGGCCAGTGAGCACAAGTGGGCCTTTGATAGCTTCTGCCTGCTGTTTACTTAACACACCTTAGCCTGCTTTGGATAAGGATGTTGGAGGCTGGTAGGTTCCATATCTGAAGGGCCTCCAGATTTAGCTTGAACTTCACAAGTGATCCAAGGTGCTAAACTTATTTGGAGGATAGGATTCAGCAACTTGGATAACTGCTATACATTAATATTACAAAGGCAGGCCCTTGTAATGTCCTCTGCTTGGATCCTTGTGATGTTAAAGAGGTGGGACAGGAAAGGATTGTGAAGTGGGCCAGAATACCTTCTCAGTTAGCTGACTGTAGAAATGGGACTGAGACCCAGCATCTTGATAAAACCTGGAAAATCAGATGCTATGGCAATCCAGTTCTAGTGTGTGCTTGTGTGTGTGCATGTGCATGCACGCGCATCTACAAAGCATTTTTGACACTCCTCAAAATACACCCTGAGCTGCATCAGTTGTTACCATTCCTGCTAGGTCTCATATCCTGTGTGGGCTTACCTACAGCATGCATGGCATATGGGAATTTTTTTCTTCTTCTAGGTACTATGCGGCTGCTGGGGTTTGTTGAAGGTTTACCACCAGCCTTCTCTTGGAGTTTCTTTTCCCCTGGGCCCAGTGCCTCTGCTGTGTGTTTGCATCTAATATTCTGCTAACAAGGTACCACATTTCATGCCTGGCCACCTGCCTGATTGCACAGACTCAGCAAAATGTAGTGCTAAATCTCCCTGATTGTGATCATACTGCCTTGTATGATGGTCAGAGGAGAAGGTACAGTAAATGGCTGCTACATTAGATTTGGGCTGGTTTATGCATTTCAGCATAGGGTTCCTAACCACAAATGAAAATGAAATCAATAATACACCTAGTGAGTAGACTCCCCTGAGAAGTGGAAGCCATTCAGAAAAGTCTTGAGATATCTGTTTTTCTCTCCATCAGCTACATTATGATTGTTTTACAGGCTGACTATTCATAGACCACCTTTTCTGTATTAATGTAACCACATATGTGACTTGCATCTCTCCAGATATCCCATCTCTAAATTTAAAGAGACTTCAATAACACTTTAAAATTCAGATGGCATTCCCACTTTTCCCAGTATGTTGGTTACCTGTCATTTTTTAAATTTGATGTTATTGTATTTAAATATTTATATCCTGTCCTATATCATGAGATCTCTGGTCGTGTGATGACATGGTATGCACCTGCCTGGCCAAACTGTGTGTTGGGATTGAACTAACAGGTTAGGCTTTCACCAATCATGCTCTAATTTAGCTTCTGCAGAAGGACCTATACATGCACTTGAGCACAGAGTGGGTGGGAAAAGGTGAAATTGCTTCAGAGTACTCACCTCTTTGGCATGCTTGTCTGTCAGTGTAGCTGAGAAGGCAGAATCACTGGCGGAGATCCTGCATTGTTGCTGCATAGCGTAAGGAGATTATTGCATCCTTAAATCCTGCTGAGAGAGATGTGGGATCTACAAGGCAAAGACAGGTATTATCATATGTACCCATGGGCTATGGGCAGCCCATATTCTACCGGGCAGCCCATCTGCAATTCAGGCTTCTGCTCAGGCTTTTTTTAAGAATGGGAAAATCTCATTCTTGAAAAAACTGCAGTAGAAGTTCAGGTTGCAAAAGGGCTGCCTGGGAGGATATGGGCTGCCTACAGGCATGAGTAAGTATGATAAGACCTGTTTTTGTCTTTTAGATCCTATGTCTCTCCTGGTGGGATTTAAGGGTGTGCTAATCTCCTGTCTGCATGTGCCTCTCAACCATTGCGTTGAATGGTCACAACTGAATACACATCCCTATTAAATAACTTCCTTATCTACCAGTCCATTTCTGGGTGGAATTCAAAGTGTTGATTGTGACCTTTAAAGCCCGCCTACATGACTTGGGTCCAGACTCTTTAAGAGACCATGTCTATCCATATGAGCTGGCCCAGGGGAGTTACTAGGGGGTGCGGAGGGTGCAGACATCACTAGATGACACCCTAAAGGTGTGTGTGACTCCACTGTTCCCCAAACATCTGCCTTTTGGAAGAAACTAGCTGTGACATTTTCTGAGTCCCTTTAAAACACTGAAGAGATGGTGTGAGCAGGGCAAGGTTCAGTTGAAGGAGAAAGAAGAGGCCTCAGATTGTTTTTAAATTAAAATTTTAAATTTAATTTTTTTTGAAAGATACTTTTTAAAACTTCTTTTTCAGTGTTCTTGAAAGTTAAGCACATGAAACTTTGTACATGTAAATACATTATGCATATGATATTGTAATTTAATGGTACAATTTTAATTTTGCTAGTTGTTTATGTTTATGTCACAACTATTACCATTACATTCAGTGATGTAAAGGGATTGCAATTTATGAATAACATTAGTACATTTTTTTAAACTAAGGATTCTGTATGGTGTGGTATGAGAGGTGGTCTGTGGGGTGGGAGTAACACTACGAGTTATCACACCGGGTGATGCCAATCCTAGTGATGCCACTGGCTCAAGTTTTAAGTTCTGCCACCATCACATGTCTTTCTTGTGAGGACACAGAATAGTCTCTGCTCCTAGTAGGTCTGGTTAGCCCTCTCCCTGCTCTCTTTCTGCCTGCGGAAAAGACATTTTTATTTATGCAAGCCTTTGACTGATTTTAATCATATGGCAGAATAGTGTTCAAAGAAGTGGTGCTTCTGTTTTTATTTTGTATATTTTTAATTATGTTTTTAAAATGTTTTAAATTTGTTTTTAATTATGTATTTTAATAGAATTTATATGTAATTGTCTTTAAAAACTTTGTAATAGTTTATTTTGAGCTAGACTTTTATTTAAATGTTGTAAATTGCCTTGGGTCCCTTAGCAGGAGAAAGGCAGAATATAAATTAAATAAATAAATAAGATGTGCAACCAAACACATGTGTGTCTTCAAGGCTAACAGCACCACATCTATAACCATTCCTGTAGCTACTGTTGTCCCAGATCTGGTTAATGCTGTTTACAGCATATTTCCTTTAACAGTCCTAGACTCCCAGCAAAGTAGCTGGTGGGAAGCTGCATAGATCCACAGTGCAGCATGGGTAACAGATTTATTAAATGCTTTCTGCGTGCTGAGGATGAAATATGTAAAGCCTTCCTGACATATTCTCACTCTCTTTATTTGAAACTGATTTTATTCCTATGAAGTCCCTCAGATATTTTCTATGACACAGAACCTGCCCATTTACTTCAACGTCTTAGATAATGAGACTGAGCAGCAGCCAGTAGTTCCATATCGACCTACTGCTGCTGGATTTAATGTTTTAAACATTTTTTGTGTTTAGCATGTCTTAAACTGGGCCCTGATCTTCTGTTCATCTACCATTCATGTCCATCCTTTGGCTTTGTTTTGCAGTTCCCTCTTAGCCTGAAACAGACATCATGATGACTAGGTTGCAGAGGGAGAAATGTGAGAGGAGACTCTTGGAAAAATAACACCACGCTGCAATAGGTTGGTGGCCTTCCATGACTTCTCTTTTTGTTTGTTTTCTGTGCTTTTATTAGGTTTGTTGCTAGCTATGGTCTGATGTTTGCAGTTCTTGGAAATCTGTGTCTTTGTTATTTATGTTAACAGTGGTATGATCCGGGTCTGCCTCAGAAATGTTCCAACTGTTCTCAGGTCTTCAGTTATTAATTATGCAGATGAACAGATTGTGCTAACTTTTTTTGCCTTATGGTTACATTCTGGAGAGCTTCTTTAAAAAATAAGAAATCAAATGACTGTGGTAGTTAACTGGCAGGGACTTCTAATGACTCTGTGTGTGCGCGGGTGTGTGTGTGATGTTTTACGAATGTCGTCTTCATTGATCCCATTAATGAGAAATAAAATAAGATAAAATCCAGGCTTTGGATCTTTAGGAAGTGGCACAACTATAATAGGAAGTTAAAGACAGAGGGGTTTAGGCTGCATAATTCTAAAGTTAGACTATTCACCAGATGACATTAGCTTCTCCCGGAGGAATTGGAGCTTTTATTGTTAATGAGCCAGAGTAGTCATTAGCGTACTACCAATGATGTCATTAAATTTACAGTGTATGCCAGGAATGTTTTCCCCCCGTCTCATGGAAAGAAGAGATTTTGCCCTACTTCTCACTAAGGCAATAGACCTGTGTCTGGACTGTATGAAACATCAAGAAAAGGCCCAGCTTGTAATCTGAGGTGGTTCAGTCCAGGTTGCCACAGGACTGTACAGCATGTTGACCTGGGCTCCTGGAAGGTCAAGGTCCATGTTTAAATCTTGAAAATCTGGTTTAAGGGTCTTGATTTCATTACTTAGCCCACCTCATGCCTGTTTAAAATTTACAGCCGGTCACAGCTCAATAACCTTTAATCATGAAGTTATTCTGAAGAAAAAGGTAGATCATAAAAACAAAATTCCATATATCAGTAGATATATGGACCCTGCCTGAAGTCCTTTCCCTTGGCCTCTGGAAGAGCTGACAAAACCCTATGCAGTAGGGGGATTACACTGGAAGAGAAAACAGAGGAAGCAACAGCAAGAGGAGGCTGTAGTGGGTTCCTCTGTTGTCAGAGTCTTTGCCATTGGTTCAAGAGGAGAGGGTGTCCTGTCCTGTCAACCATAGCAAAGAAGACAGTACAGTTGTAAAGCTGCCTTACCTGAGCTTTTAGCCCAATCTTTAGAGTTCTCAGGGTCAAACCAGTCCAGGTCAGCAGGGGAAGGCTATCAATCGAGCCATCAAATCCAAAGGTGTATCAATAGCAAGGTCAGTCCACAAAACAGAGTTCAAAGGTCTTGGGATTGCACCAGCCGAGAGTCAGCAGCAAAGTGGGTTGCAACTTCCAGAAAAGGTTGGTTGTCAGCAACAACCTTCTGGAGGCAATATTAGGATATTTATGTTCTAGTAGACTCCCTCAATTGTTGCCTGATTTCATCATATTTTCCATGAAAAAGCGGCCGCCTGGCTCAGCAGGCAGGCCGCTTTGCCGCTAGATGCGGCGCGAACTACAAGCCCCAGATGCCTCTGGGGCTTGCCCCGGCCCCTGATTGGTGTGCGGGGCGGAAGTTTCCTGCTCCCGCCCCGCGACGCTCTGGGGGCCGGGCTCTATGGTCTGGGAGTTCCCTGGAGGAGGAGTCTCCCAGATCAGTCGGCGCTTGGCTCCAGCGTGGAAGGAGCCAAGCTGGAAGGGAGCAGACAGCTGTGTGCTTCTGCGCTGCCCTCGCTCCCTTTCTTTAGGCCGCGCCGGACCGGGGTAAGTGGGGCGGAGCAGGTGGGGGGCGGTTTGTCTTCCCCCCATCCCCATGCCACTAGGGCTATCTTTGCCCGGGTCCGCGGCCTCCCGGTGACCAGGGGCTTAGAGAATATGTGAACACACGGCAGTGCTGCGGTCAAGCGGTGTTCATTAGCCCCTAGGTCATCCCAATGCCTGGTGGGTACCAGGTTTTGCTATCATACAAACATGGGGTTGTTTGATATCTTCAGATCCTGACCTTATGCTTTATGCCAACCCTTCCAATGGTTTGCTTAATAAAGTTGTGGCCTTTCTTCCAATTTGGTCTCCTGTGGTTATTTGAGCTAGCTTCTGAGGCAATATGCTCTGACCAACACAAACCTTCCTTTCTTGTCTGCATTCACTTGCAGTAGGTATTGTCTGGTTTGTGGCTGCTGGGGTGTGGTACCCCTGTTTGTCTCCTGCATGGTCATGTCCCTCTGCTGTGCTCCAGGTCTTGAGAGCTAGGACTGCCACCCTCTTCATTTGCCTCACTGTCTGTGTCAACAACCTGTATATGTTTCACATGCAAGGAGATTAATTTTAATCAGAGTCTTTTTACGGGCTTGGGAGATCTAGATTCAAGTCCCCACTAAGCCATAACATTCATTGGATGACTTTAAGCTAGTAAAGTCATGTGTCACATAACCCAGAGGGTTTTTGTGAGAATAAGGTGGAGAAAATGACATGCCTGTATGCTGCCTTGATGTCATTGTAAGAAATGTAAATGTAAATAATAAGAGCCTGCCTCTGTAACATAACTAGAGTCCATTCTTAAGTTCTCAGAGCTTTAGAAGCTCCTGAACCAGTAATGTTATACAGTTGGTCCTCCACATTCATGGGGGTTAGGGGCACAAGACCCCTGTGACTGTGGAAAAATCATAAATACCCCCCCCCCATGAGGATGCCAGTTAAAGGGAATGGTGGGCAGGCGAACAGGAGCAGGTGTGCATGCTCCTTTCCTTCCCCTGCCTTCCCATCCCTTTATCTGGCTCCCCGCCCCTTTCCTGGTGGGATAGGTGTCTTCCCCATATAGCTATCCCACTGGTAAAGGCACAGGGAAATTGATCCTCTTCCCTCTTTTCCTGTTGAGAAGGCAGCTACCCCATCGGGAAAGGGGTGGGGGGACAGTTCCTCTTTGCCCCTTTCCCAGTGGGGTAGCTGCCTTCCCAAGGCAGTTACCGCATCAGAAAAAGAATGAGGAGGACCGATTCCTCTCCTCCCCTTTCCTAGTGGGGTATCTGCCTTGGGAAAGCAGCTATGCCACTGGGAAAAGGGTAAGGAGGATTGACCCCCCCTCCAGTGAGGCAGATGACTCGAGAAGGCAACTATTCCCACTGGAAAAGGGGCAGGGTCGGCACGCGCCCCTTTTCCGGCTTCTTCCTGCTGGGCTTTTTCCTTCCAAGGGGAAAAACCAGGGAGGGAGGAGGAGGAGGAGTGCATGTGCACATGGCCTTGGCCTTGTGAATAATTAAAACTGCAAGTATCAAAGCCGCAAATGTGGAGGACCGACTGTGCATCAAAATTGTTTGACTAGCAAGAGATACAGAGAATAGTCTAAATCTTGTTGCTTTATGGACTAACATGAATATTGTATCTATGTCATTAATTGCTGGTGGATGTCTTGTAAAGCTATTTTTATACACTTTTCAATGTACTGTGATGTTCCCAAAAAGTGTAATTACTGGGTTCAGAATGCAAAATACAGTGCGCCTGCATCATACGTGGGTGCACCTTACATGGCTTGCCATGCCAGAAGGAGCTGCACTGTGCGCTGGAAAAGGCAATGGTATGTGCGCTGCCGCAGGCACAAGCCCCATTCACTTAAATGAGGCTTGACTATCCGCTTCTTTTTCCTTACGGGGGGGGGGAGCGGAATGGATCCCCCACATAAGGGAAGGGACGATTGTATTAATGCTTGGTTGCCCAAGAGTTTAATTCTAGGGATGGGGCAGGGAGGGGAATTCAAAAATTGTTGTCACCATGATTCTTCTATAATAAGGACTGGATTGTACACAGTGGTCAGGTTTAAAAATAGATTAACTTTTTTTAACCCAATGTAAGTGTTGAAGGTAAACTGAAAACAAGTTATAAAAGCAAAGAGCTACTCCATTCTATCTTTAGGGAGAAATGGCTGCATATATATGCACATGCTCATCCCATGTTGGAAGTTAAATAAATAAACAAATCAGCCTGTAACTGTGATAGCTATTTTGAGTTCTCTATTGTAAAGTTTAAAGTCATCTTAAACCAAACTTCTGCAATTCAACCTTTAAGGGTGTTTTTTAAACTCACTTTTTTTTTCTTTTACACACTCCTTCCACTCACTGGTGCCAAGCCAATGTAGTCACACATCAAAGCGATAAAATACATTCTGTGGAAAAAAAGTATAGAGAATGTAAATACCACTTCTATAAAGGTAAATATGGATTAAGTAGGGGACAAAATTTGTCTTTCATGAGTGTAAAGAGCAACATTTAAAACGGAAGAGATTTACGAGGTTCTACAAATGCATTTTATGAGCATTTCAGAAAAGGTATATTTTGCACTGACATGGTTAGGAGGAGGCATGTAGCTTTTAATTTTGCTCTCTGATGTTACAGCTTTATGGAACTTAAGTTAGGTGCATCATTTCCCTCTTACAAAACTGAATATTTAAAGTAGTAGAAAAAAGAGTTGCAAGAATTTCTCCTGAAGGAACATGGCTTGGGTTTTTATTTTATAAAACATATGTTACTGGAATTGACTGTTATACTTGGATACTCACTTAACTGGGGATTGACTAAAGTTGGAAATATCTTGTTTTGTGTGTTTGGGGAAAGGTACTGGGGGGGGGGGGTTACATCTCCCAGAATGCCCGATGGGATTGCCATACTGGCTGAGGGTTTCTAGAACTTACAGTCCAGAGAAGTAAATTTTCTAAGCTCTGACATAATGTATTGGATGTGAAGGACTTTCCACAGTTTTCAAAAATGATAATATACAAGGCCTTCCCACTATCATACCTAGCCTGAACTTTTTGATAATACCATGTCTGCACTGCAGATATTGTCAGGATGCCATATCAAAAGGCCAGATTAATCTCTAAGGTTGCCAAAGGATTTGGGATGCTTATTTATTTTGTATTTATTTTTGCTGGCAGAAGAAGTCATACCAAAACAGCACTGAACACCTTCACTGTTAATTGTCTCCATGGCTATTGCTGTTGTTGTATTGCTTTGAAATCATTTATGAATTATGGCAACTCTAAGGTAAACCTATCACAAGGTTTTCTTGGCAAGATTTATTCAGAGGGGGTTTACCTTTGTCTTCCTTAAAACTGAGAGAATCCCCAAAGACATCCAGTGGGTTTTCATGGCTGAACCTTGGTCTCCAGGCTAGCACCCAAACCACTAAATCATGCTTGTGGCTACTCTGTCACAAAACAGATGGGAAGTGAAAGTAACAGAAAATATGATCTTACATGTGTTTGCAAATGGATCAGAAAGGAAGTTACAGGGAATTCAAGTTAAAGACGTGTTTCTTAGGAGTTTTCCATTTCACCTAACACTTTGGCATCATTGTATACATTGGACCTATCCCCTTCCTGTCCTTGTTGGCCCAAAATCCAATGAAACTCTGTGTGTAGTTTTAGATTCCTCTACAAACTTCAGCTATTCTAGCTTCCATACCACTGTCCTTCCATGATTGGGCTATTCTGTCATGTCTCTCCTTCCATCTCCTATACACGTCTTTTAAAGTCTTACCTCATCATAGCATCCTTGTGCTATCACTGAGGCATCTTTACCCATCTCTTCTCATTCTTTCTTACTATGCCTTCAGAATTTCATTTTTCAAACCCTGACATCCTTCTCAAACACTGTTTTTTCTATAGACATTCTAGCTGGGGGATACTACCCAGGGACCGTTCTCTAGTGTCTGGAGTGCATCTCCAGCTATGCTCAGTTTTCACACACCTCAGAATATCATGAGTTTCAAGACGGTGTATCATGTTTGCCCAAGGTCTCAATTACTATCCAGTCTTCCATGTTATTCAGGATTATGGTCAGATCTCCTTGTTTCTTCCTCCACCTTCTCAGTAATGCCAGTGGTGCAGGCCCAGTGCAACATATTTTATGGCATAAGGCAAAGGACAAATGGTGTCTCCTTTGTTACACAAATGCCAGCTGGATGGGCCATTGAATATCAGTTTAGCACTAGCAACTTGACTGAACTTTTCACTATACCTGAGGGCAACAGGTTAGTTTAAGGCATGAAGATAGGCTGTGTGAGACACACATAATTCTGCCTCAGATGCCCTTGAGCATCTGCTACTTGAAACAGTTGGTTCACTACGCCCCTTAAGATATGCCAGTATGGTGCCATGTCAGTTGTAGTATCTGCTCTGTGTCCCATGTCATGTTTTTCCACTTTGTTTTGTACAAAGTTCTATACATGTTGCAAAATCATTTATTTTCTTTAGTGAAATGAATGCTCTTGCATTCATAAAAGTAATGACTTTCCAACCCTCAAATAACAACTCTGTTCCAAAGATCTCTATACAAGATCAAGCTGCATACATGTTTCCTCAAAGACAGTACTAGAGGTTTGACCCTCCAAGGAAATGTTTAGGAAGTGCTGATGGGGCTGCATATGTGATCTCAGTTTCACAAAGCAGACTCTGCCCAATCCCACTGGATTTAGCCAAATTCCTTCCAATATATTTTAATCCTTGGTTCCTCTATCATAGCTTCAGAAACTTTAGAAAGGAGGATTGCTAGGCTGCTGAACATGAATGTCAAGAAAGATGTGTCAAAAGTTTGTAAAACTGGGTAATTTCACAATGGATGAATTTAAAGAAATATTTAATCTCACGGAGAGCCTCAACAGACTAGCATTACAGGCCAACATTGGGGCAGAGTGGGGATATGGCGTCCGCATGACACATGATCCAACTCCTCCCCATATTGGTGTGATGCCACGCCCCCCCAAATGGCGGACAGCATTACAGTGCTTATCTGGTGCTGCATCCAGATTACTATAGCCGCTGGTGCTGTGGCTTTTTGGCACTCAATTGGTGCTGCGTTATCTGGATGCAATGCCAGAGGAGCGCCGTGATGCCACCTGCCGTGTGGTGAGGTGCATGACTTTTTGCAGCTCCTTTTTGCACCATGGAAAGGCCAGATTGGGGCCTCGGCATGTAGGGGCGGTCTGTTCAGCCCCTGAGTAATCTTCCTAATCCAAATTTGAAAAATAAAAAAGAACTTAATCCTTTATGCTAGATTTTAAATGTGTTCTTCTAAATTAGGGGTAGGCAAATGCATTGGGCTGGGAGCTGGCACAGTGTAGTGGTTTCAGCATTAGACTATAACTCTGCAGGCCAGGGTTTGAGCCCCCCTCCGCTATGGAAATCCACTGGGTGACCTTGGATAAATCACCCCTTTCGGCCTCAGAGGAAAGCAAAGGCAACCCCCCTTGGAACAAATCTTGCCAAGAAAACTCTGTGATGGTCAGCCTAGGATCTCCATAAATTGGAAACAACTTGAAGGCACATAATAACAACAAATGCATAGCAGCAGCAGCCAAATTTTGGCCCAGGCCCACAACAAGCAGCACTGAAGGATTGCCAGTGACCCATAAGTGAAAGTCACCCTGCATCCAGTTTCTGTTTTGGTCAGGCTTTACCTCTTAGGGGAAAGTAGTGGACAGAGGATGGTTTGGAGACATTTCTGCACATGGGAGGGCAACCTCCCAATCCTCCAATTTTTTAGAAAGGGGGCAGACTTGGGAGATGGGAAGCTGCAAAAATGAATTAAAACCCCATGTAGCCCAATGGGCCTTTATTTCCTTTACATAAGCAATTTCAGTCGTTTATCTAGAACATCTTCTTTCTCCTTGCCCCCACCCCAAAAAACCCTTCCAGATGCATAAATAAAGTTTCTGGAAGCAGGTATGCATGCACTATATGCACATACAGAAGACTAAGTAAAATCTTCTATATGGAGTGAAATAATATAACAATATCTTTATTTTACAAAAAAAATGCATAACATAAAATTCTCAGATTTTTAAAATCCCCTAAGAGTATGATACTTTAGTCTTTTTTTTCTCCTCCCGTTTTATGGACTCTTAAAAATCTATATTTAGCAGTTGAGCAATCTATCTTGAAAAGATTTGTTTCCTTAGCATACAAATGAAACATTCCTCTCTCTTCTTGTTCTGTCATGTTTTAGTGTCATGGAGTTTCCCCTAACATTTTGCATTCCTGTAAAAATATGACTGATATTACTCAATAATAGTGTTATGCCTGCCTGTGGGGGAGATTTGTTAAATATACAAGTGCCTTTACTATTGTGCATTTTTATGGGATTATAATGACTTGAATCAGCCGAAGTCACTTCATAGGCCAAAGTCAATTTGAATTTTGAGGTTTAACTCCAACTGTTAATCTCAGCTAGTGAAGGCCTATGGAATAAATGGAAACCTGTTAAATTAATATATGTGTAAGTTATTGGTTCAATGGATCTTATACCCCCAACTGTCCTGATTTGGCAGGAGCCGTCCCAATTAATCCTCAGTTGTCCCACTTTTTCAGCTGCTTTTAAAATGTCCCAGTTTCTCTCCCTTCCTCCCACTTTTCCCCTTCGTCCTCAGTTTACATTAATTAAACATTAATTAATTAATTAACTCAAGGATGTTTTTTTGGGGGGGGTGGCAGTAGGCAGTGGAATCTTGCCCTTCCTAATAATGTCAGACAAAAAAAATTGCTGTAGCCTCTCCTAGCTTATGCTTTCTTTGTCATTAATAACTTTTGCCTTCTTGCCTTCCGAAGTTGCATGGCTACACATATCCTGGTTTTCATCTGTGAAATGTTGGCGGGCATAGGATCCTCTCTAGTTGGGACTAACAAGTAAATTCAGGACTGAATGTTCTGTTCTAGTTTACACTGTTTTGTTCTACATACATTGATACTATTTTATTGAGTCAGTGTTCACTCCCACTGTTTTCCATATCACCTAAGAGTGGAAGACTTTTGAGAGATACAGCGCACCCGCGTCATACACAGGCGCGCCTTACGCGGCTTGAGCATACGCGCTCAAGCTGTGGGGCGTGCGCAGGGCGGAAGGGGCGGTGCGTCCCATTCAATTGAATGGGCGTGCGCGCCCGTTGCACCCTGCGTGCCGCCACGCCGCCGCACACGAGCCCCATTGTTTACAATGGGGCTTGAGCATAGGCGGAATTCGCCTTATGCGGAGGGATCCGGAACGGATCCCCACGTAAGGCGAGGGCCCACTGTATTATGAACTTTCTTCATAAATCTACATATAGCCAGTTTAGTTGCTGTTGTTTTTTATAGAAATAAAAATGAGAGACAAATCCAATTTTACAGGCACTCGCCTCTAGTCTTAAGTGGTGCAGTACATGAACAATATTATCACTTCATATGGTGTTTGTGTCAGACAAGACTCGTTTTTTTATGTGACATGTCTGGGCTCTTTCTGCTTCTAATGGGAGTTCATCACACCACAGCCAATTCAGCAATAATCACAACAATGTAAATAAAAAGCAACGCTAGTGCTATAGCGCTCAGTAGTTTCACACAGTTACACATTCATGCGATTATCATTTAATGTTGCGATCATGTTTCACACACATCTGTAAATGAATAGTTAGTACACTGTAACTGACCATTTCATTCACGCACCGTTTCAGTGCAATGGCGGATATTTGCAAATCATTTTCCCGAGCCACACAAAGTAAAGACAGCAAAATAAAATTACTTCAACACATTGTTTTCTTCCAGTGAAGACAAAACTGTGCCCTACAACTCAAAAGAAGAGTGAAATCCACTGCAAAACCAATCCTGGCAATGAGAACGAATTGCCTCTATCACAATGCATTCTGGGTATCCCTGGTTGTTTCTGCAATAGTGCTAATGAACCGCAACTGACTGTTTCACTCTTGCAATTCTGCTTCAATTACTCCATGTTGCAGGAGCATGCCGGGTTATTAACGGGTGAAGTCCAGGATAAGTGTGACATTGTGCAAAAATCTTCTGTGCATTTGCATGATTTAGCCAAGATTATGCCTCTCTATTCTCTCTCCCCCACCATGTGATAATCTCCATAGTTACAGGCTCAGTTAACAAAGTCTCTAATAAAGGAACTAATTTTTAATAAACATAATGTTTGGCCAGTCCCACTTTTACTCCTTCTCCTGTGTCTAACTGAGAGATTCTTTTTAGGAGCATCAGCATCAGGAGGATAGCGAAGGAGGGCTGAAGAAGCAGAGACTATTGGTGTTGTAATGAAGTAATAAACAATGCAATAAAGTTTGAGCTGAGAAAGGATGGAATTCTCCTCTTGGCAATTCTATACTATCCCAGTGTGCCTGCCTACAACAGACAAGATAAATAGCAGGTGCTTCCAGAATTTGTAAAGAGCAAAACATAGAAGAAAGGAGGGAGCAGATACATCTAGCATGTAAAGCATAGGTCTGAGAGTTTGGCCACTAAAATGAAAATCAGAAGATAAGTGGAGATTGGTGAAAGAAAAAGCCATCCTTTGATTCCTTTTGGAAGAAGCTTTCTACTGGTTCAGAATATTATTGCTTACTTATGAAAAGCTTACCTGACTTGGTTGTTTAAGTTCACAGATGCATATTGTTAGTTGGGAATAAAAATGTTTGCTGAAATATGATAAACTGCTCTTCTTTTTTGTGATGTACAAACCTATCCTATATATATATATATTAACAAAACCTGCCTCTGGTATCAAATTTTTTGTTAGAGAAGTAACGCCTAGTAGTATCAAATTCATTTGGCCAGTAATGACACACTGTTTCCCAGAACATGCCTTTTCAGATTGCTCTGTAGACCATAGTAAGTGCTCTGAGCAAAGAAATATATCCAGATTAAATTTGATAAGAGGCTGGTAGTAATAACTTAATTTGCTTGTGTTTGTGATGACTAATGCATCCCCTTTCAGCCTGGTGCTAAACAGACATATGGATTTGGCCTAGGAGGAGTTACAATCTGATGCAATCCAAAGAGAACAACAATGGAACAATGGCCATGGAAAGTCACACTCTCTGAGCCTTATAAGAAGGCAAGGGCAAACCTCTTCTGAACAGATTCTGCCAAGAAAACCACAGTACAGCTTCATCTTAGGGTAGCCACAAGTCAGAAATGACATGAAGGCACACGACAATCACACAAGAATGCTGAAAAACATCTTTTATATTAGGCTCCTAGTCAGTGCTTCCCCCATCTTCATCTTCATGCTCATCTCCTTTTCTTTTAAAACTTTGAAAATGATCTTTGCCACCAGTGGGATTGGCTGCTAGAGGAAAAGAAATTCCCCCTAAACATTAGGAAAAACCTCCTGACAATAAGCACTGTTCAACAGTGGAAAATGCTGCCTCAGAATGTAGCAGAGGAGATTATCAGGTGGAGGATGAAAGGTCCTTGTCCCGTCCTTTTCCCATTCTTATAGCGCAATTGCAAGAAGATTTTCAGACATTGCATTTATCCCGTCATTATCCCATCCAGAAAGTGCAATTAATAATAATAATAATAATAATAATAATAATTTATTTATAGGCCGCCCAATCACAAGGAATCCAGGCGGGTTACAACAGTAAAAATAAAGAAAATAAAATACAATAAATAAATAAAATACAATAAAATTAAAGAGAGCAAAGTGAGTACATTCACAGTTAGGCCTGATGGAAGTTGGGCCTCTCTTTTTCACTCCCTCTCAGGTCTGATGATGATGTCATGGAGGGAGGGCTCTTCTTCTTGAGGCAAGGATTTTATTTTAATTAATTTTAATTTAATTCTTCTCATTAAATTTAAGAGAAGAATTGGTGGACAGAGTGACATAAGTCACAGTAAATGGGGAGTAGAACTAGGTAGGGAAGGCCTGCCGGAAGAGATCCGTCTTAAGAGCCTTCTTAAAGGCTGTAAGAGTAGAAATGTCACGGATCTCCTTCGGCAGGTCATTCCATAGCTTCGGAGCTGCGATGGAAAAGGCCCTCTGGGTGACTGAACTTAGCCTAGATTTTATTGGCTGAAGTAGATTCTTCCCCAAGGACCTTAGAGTTGATTGATCGAGGAAAAGACTTTCAAATGAGATCATGCCGACCCTGTCATTATCCCGTCATAGAAGCAGCATTGCTTGGCATTTTGCATTAACGGGAGTTTGCATTAATGGAATGCCACTTCAATGACAGGACAATAGTGCTGCAACCTGTGGGATCACATCAAAGATGAGATATGGACGGTGGAGCGATCCCATCCTTATCCCATCTGTGTATGATAATATCCAAAGTCCTTTTCTTCTGACGTTTTTAAACAGAGGCTGGATGGCCATCTGGTGGAAGTGCTTTGATTGTATATTCCTGCATTATAGAGGGTTGGACTGGATGACCCTTGTGGTCTTTCCAACTCTATGATTCTATGATTTTTTGGGAACTGGAAGTGATGTGACAGCCAGTTTTTTTTATTTTGACCAATACTGGGGGCTGGTTTGGGGAATATGGAAAGAAAAACTGCTGCCTCCAGGGGTGGTTTGCATAGTTTGAGTGTCTTTATGGGCAAAATAAATCATCCACATTTTTTAATGAATGGCTGGAGGCTTTTGGAATGACCTGGGAGACAAGGCAGGGCAGAAAAATAATGCTTATTTGAGGCCCACATGCAGCCTGCAGGCTGTACTTTCCTCACTCCTGCCATAGATCTTAGTGTAAACCTGTATAAATTAGGTCCCAATATTCCTATGAATGGCATACTGTGGGATGAAAGGGGCCTCCATGCCAAGTTATTATGAACTGAGAGTTTCTGTAAGTTTCTTGTCTTCCAGTCTTAGAAACCAACTGAATAACAGGCAGGAATAAGGGCTTATTAAAATGACCTTGGGGCATTACATCTCTAAGAATTCCCTATTGCTGGCTTCGATGTTCTGAGAGTTTTAGTTTTTAGGTTCCCCCCCCCCCTAAACTTTGGCTGTGGCCAAGGATGTGATTAATCCTTCTTGACAACTGGACAGTGGTCCATTGCCCCTCCTGCAGACTGGCTTTATATAGAGGGAAAGCATCTTTTTTTTCTCCCTGTACTTGACAAAAAGGGCATTTGAGGGTAAACAGGGGTAACTGCAGCCTCCTAGATGTAGAGGCAGAAAGGAAACCCAATGGCCTTGCCTGAACTTGCCTCAGGTCAGAGCAAAGAATCAAGTGGGAGGGTTTGCATGGAAGATGCCTGGGGCTGCTACTAGAGTCAGGAAGAAGAAGCTTTTAAAACAAATAATCAGAGCTTTAAAGAGATTAAATGAATAAATATTGCTGTTAAGCATTGACAGCTTTGCAAACATAGCAAACCAAAGAGAGAACAAGATGGCATGTGCCCTTCAGGTCCCCTCTAGTTGGCAAATGGTGAGCAGGTCTGTCTTGCCTTCTGGGAACAGCCTTATCATGTTAGTGAAAAGTACAGGTGGGGGATGGCAGCTGCAGTTCTCATGAGGACTTGTGGTATGATCAATATGGGCATTTTCACAATCCTTGTGTGGACTCCAAACACCAGGCATACTGCAAAACTCTACAGCCCCTGGGAGAATCTGCAGTCACATCCAATCTTGCATATACTATACATAGATTTTATTGTTGTAAGGAAGCTGACAACAGCTATTTTAAATTTAAATGAACATTCTAAAGGTATCTTTCCATTTACAGTATTGTAAATTATAGAACTGGAATAAGGGGGAGGGAAAAACCCCACAATGAACCCAATTTTAAAGTGTAAAACATGGCAAACAAAATCAACTTGGAAACCCAGGCTCTGATTAGAAAGCACTCCCCCTCACCCCCATCTGATGCAGGAGGTGGTGCCTTCTGTTCAGAGCCTGGGTTTCTGAGTTAGTTTTGTTTGCCCTGTTTTACTCTTTAAAACTGGGTTCATTCTGGTCTTTCCTTTCCTTTCTTTCTTTCTTTCTTTCTTTCTTTCTTTCTTTTTTTTTACCTGAGGCAGGCCCGTAGCTAGGCCTTTAGGGGCCCTGGGGCAGAAAGTACATTTGGGCCCCTATATGCTTATGGCACCTCTGTTGCAGTGGACAAAGGAGCCACAGTTCACAGCTCCTTTTTCAGAGCGTATCATCACTGTGATCTGCAATATTTAACCTCTGGGCGCCCCTTTCTCCTCATCTGTACAGCCCCTTAATTTAAAAGGTTTAATATACATCACAAAAATGTCAGTTCATTTTTAATTTTCTTGTATTCTCTTTGGTGCCCCAGTTGCCCCAGCCTAGCTATGGGCCTGAACTGAGGCTTTCTGTAGCTTACCTAGAATTTCTCCCCTTCCTTTAACTTTATTGTCTTGGCTGGTGCCTTTCATTTAGAATTTGTGCCAGACTCTGAATGGGACCTCCAAAGGACACAACACTGCCCACCCCCCCAGTCAACAGTAACCACTGCTAGGTGTTGGTGGTGCCTTCTGTTCAGAGCCTTGCCCAGCAGCTGTGCTAGAGTATGAACAGGACCTCCGGAGGCTACGGCCACTTCTGTGGAGGTGATGCCTTCCATTCAGAGTCAGGCTGGCACCTCCTTCCCCCAGCAGCAATCTGGATAGGTGTGGGTGGCAGGCTGGGGGCAAGCAGGCAAGTGAGGCAATGCAAGGAAGGGTTGGGCAATCCACTGTCACATTTGCAGCTCTTTCTGGGTACCAGGTGACACCAAAGGGAGTTATGCCACTGCGCCAGAACCATGGATCAGCTACTTAGTGTGCATCTTAAGTCTTGGAAAGCATATGCTTCCAACTTCTTTCTTTCCCTCAGTTAGTCATATATGCTACAAGATTCCTATGTGAATATAATGAAGGACCTTATTGCACCGATAAAAAACCTGACTTTTCCCCAAAAGGATACAGTCACCTTTTGGGTTGTTACTGGAAACGATTGCAAGTAATTTGCTGCCGGTGCCTCTGGGTGATTGCAACCTGCCTGTGTCCTGGGTCCCAGGCGCACTTTGGAGGCCGCTTTTCCAAGCCGGAAGCCTTCCAACTTTGAAAAGCGGCCTCCAAAGCGTGCCTGGGACCCAAGATGCTGCCAGGTTGCAATTGCCTGGTGGCATCGGTGGCAAATTACATGGGACAATTCCTAGTAGCAACCTGAAAGGCAACTGTATCCTGTTGGGGAGCACTCGAGGGGGGGGTTGTTGGTGTGAACAGGTCCTAAGTAATCTTTCCTTTCCTGTTCTTCCCACCCACCTGATGGAAACATTGTTTATCTGACATTGTTTCTTGCCAGAAGAATGGATTTCCTTCTCTCCATACAGTGGATGTCTGGTAGAGTAGGTTTGTGGAGGGAGTTACAATTGTGACCATAGTGGCAAAATTGTGACTAAGTAGTGATCCTGCTAAGGGACATGGTGGCTTAGTGGTTAAGATGCTGACTCTGATGACTGCAAGGTCAGCAGATCAGCAGTTTTAGATGCAAGTGCCCCCCGTCACTAGTCACTAGTTCTAGTTTCTGCTACCCTAGCAGTTTGAAAGCATGTAAAAGTGCAAGAAGATAAAACCTTTGGTGGGAAGGTAACAGCATTCCATGTGCCAGGTGTTTAGTCATGCTGGACACATGACCATGGAGTTGTCTTGCTCCTTTGTCTAATAACAGAGATGAGTACTACCACCTATAGTCAGACATGACTTGGCAGTCATGTCAAAGGGGAAATCTTTACCTTTACCTAATGATCCTACATACAAAGTAGTTACCTAAAGTTACCCATCTGTAACTGTTTCATATTCATGATTGCTCCATGAGAGGCTATGAGAGCAGATGCTGCTGCTATGCTGACACAAACTAGACAAGGGCCAGAGCAGTCCTAAGTAGTACCCAACACCCATAGGCCAGGAAGGGTTTGCATTAAGCACAGTTTCAGATGGACTAGGGTCACCATAAATTGGAAACGACTTGAAGGCACACAACAAAAACAACAGGTTGGCTCACCTAGCCCTCAGTTATCTTGGTGAATTAAGACTGTTCGCTAAGATCACTGTTTCTTTCTTTACTACAATGCCCATTGCTTGATGTGCCATTACAGCATTTATGCATTGGTACTATGCCTTCCCAAGGCAAGATCTTGTTATATTTTCCATGCATGCCATCAAGATTGCATTTAGTAATTAGTACTAATGACACAGCAGGTGGCCTATACTAGTAATCTGGCCTCCTACAGCGAATCTGATTTTATTTCCCGTCATATTCTAATGCTTTTGACATATTTCTCTGTGGCTAATTTATGATTTTCCTCATAATGTACCACATCAAAATCCTAGCCCCAATGTGATTCCACATGATAAAAGCACTGTGGCTATTGCCACACAGTGTGGTACATATTTCAGGCAGTTCCTTTTCCCCTGGATTGATTTTTGATTGTGTTTGTGTGTAAAGTAGGATGGAGTGGAGAGCTCAGCCCCAGAGAGCTGTTTTTCAGAGCCAATGTAGTGCAAAATTTCTGGTTTTAGCTGAGTTTTCTGGTAGGCTGTGGCCCACTTTATAAAACTGCCATATTTAATATAACACAATCCAGTTGACACAGTTAATGTTTCTCATTCCCATAGAGAATGCGGAGGCCATGTGGTAATGATCTACCATCAGCTTAGAGTCAATGACAAGAGCAAGTGACAAAACTTACATTATGGCTGTCTGCACCATACCTGAGGCAGCAGAGACTAAACAGAGGAAGTCACTTTTTAGAGCTGTGTAGTTTTGAACCAAGAGCTGAAATGCCAAGAAACAAGTAAATGGGTACACACACACACGGTTATACTACACTCAACAGATAGATATAATAACGATCATTTTACAATTTATTTTGTACAGAATTGCAAAAATCTATGTTAAGCCTTTGTTTATAAATACTTTGAATGTACAGCATGCATGAAAATAGATTTTAAAAAACTTGTTTGAGAAATTTACTACAGTGAAGCCATCTATCCATTGTGACTTTTAAAGCATTATCATTATTAATTATCATATTAGAACACTAGGGATATATAGTCCAGTTGTTACTCTGTATAGTATAGTGATAGTTTTGGGCTAGAAGCAAAAAGATCTAGATTCTAACCCAGTTAGCCACAAAGCTTTCTGGTTAAATTTCCTAGTGTTTCAGCCTAATCTGCTTCACAGAGTGGTTGTAAGAATACAGAAAACAGTGGGAAAGGAGAAGAATCATGCTGAGCTTCTTGGAAGAAGCTAAGGGTAAACATTAAAACATAGGAGTTTATCTCACTGCTAAAAAAATGGCTTACCTCTCCTGCATTGAGTTCTAACTCGGGAGGCAGCAGGCAGGGACGTAGCCAGGATTTTGGGAAGGGGGGTCCAGACTAAGTGCCACCATTATAATGGGGCTTGGGTGTGGTGGCACAGCGGCGCGCACCATTCATTGTATCTAATGGAAGGGGGTCCGGACCACACAGACCCCCCTCCTTGGCTACGTCCCTGCAGCCGAGTTCTGCTGGCTGAATACAGCCCAGTTGTATCCAGGGTCCCAGGCATGCTCAACAAGCTGCTTTTTGAAGTCGAGAGTTTTCCAACTTTGAAAAGTGGCTTGCTGAGCACTCCTGGGACCCAGTCTGCATCCAGGCTGTATTCAACCAGTGGATTTGGCACCAAAACTCGTGTGATAGAAGCCGACTGCTTCCCGAATTAGAATTCAACTTGGGAGAGGTAAGCTGGGTTTTTTAGCAGTGCAATAAGCTCCATAATCAAAGCAGAATGTCTTTCCTCAGAGCTTGTCTTTATCTTTCACTGCTCTCCTTTTTCCTTTTACTTTGATGATACAAAAGAAATCAGTTTCTCATTCATTCTACATTTGTCAGTGTAAACAATGTAGTCACATAACCTTTCTGTGTGGTGGGTCTGCCTACCACATCCCTTCAGATTACACTGTGTGTGCAGATAGCAACAGGGAGCAATGAAGACGGTAAATCCACTATGAACCCACTATATCCATTTGTTATTAATTGCCCTCAGGTAGACCCCAACTCATGATGACTTTGTGCATGAGACATTTCCAATATCCCCTATCCCCTGGTCTGCTTAGGTCTTGTAGATTCACTCCTGAGACTTCCTTGATTAAGTCTAGCCATCAGATATATGGTCTTCCTCTTTTTCTACTATCTTCTACCTTTCCTAGCATTGTTGTCTTTTCTAATGAGCCATGCCTTCTCATGATGTGGCCAAAGTACAGTTTCTTCATCTTGGCTTTCAGGGGCAGTTCAAGCTTGATCTGTTCTAGCACAGCAACTGTCAGAATCCACCACCAGACACTGGCCATGCTGGCTGGGGGATTCTGGGAGTTGTAGTCCAGAAAAGTACGGCAACTTTTCTCCCAAGCTCTGATATGGTAACATCGTCTAATAGAAAGCATCCAGATCTGCTGTCCTTTTCTACACTGGCCAGCTTTTTATTGAAAGATGCCACCATTTTTACTTATACACTAGAAAGCTGGTAGACCTGGGCAGGGTGACTTGGAGGTCTCTCTTTGATAAGTTCGTCATGGCAGTTAACAACAACAAATCTGTCATAATTTTCAAGTTGGGCTGGGAAATACTGAGCCTACAATAGGATGTGAGGTTTGCTGTTGCCTCTGCTGGATAGTGCTGAAGGAGCCTAAGAACATCTGGAGGGCCATACCTACATTCTCCCTTCCTGCTTTCTTTTCTTTTCTTTTCTTTTTAGCATGTATAGAAACTGGTGTTTGGAACCATTGACAGAAATCTTCAATGAAGTAAGAATTTATTATAGTGAACTATATACTTAGGAAAGAGAAAACGTGGATTTTTCTGGTCTACTTATGGTGACATGAGGTTTTTTTTAAAAAAAAAAGGATTTAGGGTGTGTAAGTGGAGTCAAGCCTGACAGTATCACTTTACATGTCAAGAAAGAATGTAGTAGACAGTAGAAAAGGGAGCACACCATGGATCTATTACACATGTAGACATTTGTACAAGTGTGTCTACACACTTGTTTCCTTCCAATAGTTTTAAAGCACTAAATGATAGTTTGACAGAGTGTGGAAGAGAGTGGGGATCAGATAAAGCTTAGTGGTGCAAGTTCACACCTCACAGAAATGCACATGTGTTGGCATCCTGTTGAGCAGTTATGAATGTGTAAGTTAGACTTACATATTCACAACTGATTGGTATTTATTGTGGCATGATTGCAAATGCCCCCTTCCAACCTACCTTAAATGCACCAAGCAATGAAGGTCTGTTCTCCTGCAAATGAGGTGCAGCAGGGTGATGTTTCCAGCCACCTGTCACCAGTGATCTGTTTTGTGACACTCAAAAGTTGGACCCTGTTGCAACCTCTTGTCACATTGCAGAGGAGGCTGGAATGGCATCCTTCTGCATCCTGATTGCCAGCAGAACTGTCATTTGGTTTTGAGGGAGGTGTAAGTCAGGGGGTGATACATAGTCATGCCTTCATAGCTATGACTGTGAAATAGGGTCTCTGCCATGGTCCTCTAAACATCCCCACCCAGTGAAGTAAGATGGGGGAACTTCAGCTTTCCAAATATTTTGGATTACAGTTTCCACAACCCCTTACTATTCTTCAATTGGGGGCCTCTGTGAATTGAAGTCCAAACCATATGAGTAGTCAGAGGTTCCTCATACTTGTAATATGATCAAACAGTCTATTGTCTAAAATGAATTTACTACACTGCTGATGATCTGCAGTTTGGTGACAGCTTTCTAGGGTTTCAACAAGGGTTCTTCCTAATCCAACATGAAGCACCCAGATTAAACATGACCCCACCTGCATGCAAATCCAGTGCTTGAGCGACATCTCTTGCCTTTCTTTCTCTTGTCTCTGGGCTTGTCTACATTATTTATAAACCCTGAATTTCCCCAGGTTCTCTGTATGCTGTCTACATTGCTGCTGCTGTAGTTGTTGTGTGCCTTCAAGTTGTTTCCAATTTATGGTGACCCTAAGGTGAACCTATCATGGGGTTTTCAGAAGAGTTTTGCCATTGCCTTCCCATGAGGCTGAGAGCATGTTACCAACCTGGTTGGTTAATGGCTGAGCAGGGAATCAAACCCTGATCTCCAGAGTTATAGTCCAATACTCAAACTACTACACCACACTGGATCTACTGCTGTTTACATTACACAGGACTAAAACCTTGAATCAAATCTGGGCTGTTTTCACAATGCCTGGACCCGATTCGCCGTTTCCACAAAGGCCATGTGGTCCCTGTGAGTATCCCTGCTGAGTAAGTGTGGGTGAGCATCCCTGTGGACATGGGTTCTTCTGAGATCAAAATGAGGCTGGGTGCCTTGTTCTGACTTCAGAGCAACTGGTGTCTGCAGTAGCAGCACTGGCCAGCTACAGGGATCAGGTGGGAAGACAGCTGCTCATTGTTCACCAAAAATCCACAGCAGTTAAGGAGTAGATTCAGAAGAGATTTGGGGCCAAAATATTCCAGGAGAAGCCTGTAGTTTTCTTGCAAATATAGACCAGCCCTATGACTTTCTTTTCTCCCTTTCTCCCAACCTTCATCGCCACAAGGAGTATGGGATATCTAGCTATAATCCCTGGTTGTGAAATATTTGGGATATCTAGGACCAATGGCATCATGGGGGAGGGGGTGCGTACTGCACCAGGTGACACCCTAAAGGGGGGTGAAACCACTGCTCCTCAAACACCTACATTTTGGCAGAAACAGGCTGTGGCATCCATCTGATTCCCTTTAAAATGCTTTAAGAGATTATGGGAGTTGGAGTGGAGCTCAGTGGGAGGAGAAAGGAGTGCCCCCCCAATTTTTTTAAATTAAAATTTCAAATTTCAAATTTCAAATTTTTAATTTTCTTTAAAATGAAATTTTTGAAATTTTTATTCTTTTATAATTTTCTTTAACAACATCACATTTTAACCAAATCTTCACTGTGCATATATAAATACATTTAGGTTGTGCAAATGAAATTATAATTTGAAGGTACAGTCAGTCCTTCTCATAGGCGGATTTGCCTTCTACGGCTTTGAGCTTACACAGAAGGCAAACCCCATTAGAAGTAATGAGATACGTACCCATGCCATGTTCCCAGCACATTGCCGTGTGCATGCGCCTAATTCTTTCCTATGGGGCTTGAGCATATGCTATTTTTCCCATACGTGGGGGAGTCCAGAATGGATCCCCCACATATAGAGAGGTCCGGCTGTATAATTTTGATTTTGCTAGTTGTTTATGTCAGAACGATTAGCTTTACATTCAGTGGTATATGGAAATTATGATTTACCAGTAACATTAGTTCAAAAAGCTTTACTAAGGATTCTATATGGTGTGAAATGGGAGGAGGTCAATGTAGGAGGGTGATACCATGAGTTACTGCACCTGGTGACACCAGCCCTAGTGACGCCACTGTCTAGCACTGCATTTCTTGAGCTACTTCCCTTTTATCTCCCCTGGATTCAATAGTAATACAAATAATATAGTGCAAAAACAGTAAAGTGAACATTTCAGCAGTAGCTTTCCCTTGAGCACATGGCATGTTTTCTCTATGACACAGTGCAGGCTTCACAACGCACAATAATTTAGATGAGGAAATACAGGATGTGCACATATGTATCAAATTGCTGAAGCCTTAAGGGGTGGCCTGTAGTTCTGGTAGATGGTGGCCTCATTTAATGTTAAGCCTGCACCTGGCTTTTCTGAAGGTACATTAGCAAACCCTGGCTGCAGAGATCTTTGAAAATATAATTGATTGTCGTATTCATATCAAAGATGCCTTTTTAAAAAAGAACTTCATATAGAGCAAGAAAAAATGTTGGGGAGCCTGAATGCTACATGGTTGTCAGTAGACAGGTGTGGCTCAGCAAGAAACAGTATTGGTCTGAGGTCACAAAATAAGGAGGAGAGGTAATAGATCATTCAAAATTGGGACAATGTAAACAAGCATGGGTTGCTTTCAAAATGGCTACTACTCACTAGTAATAAGTGTGCTATTTAAATGCTCTCAGAGAGTACTGTGGAAGAAATCTGTGTAGGGAAATAGGGGATGGAAAAGAATTTCAGTGGTTTTGTGATTCTCATCAAAATTGCCTGTATTGCTTCTCCAGAAACCTGCTGTTGGGCAAAAAACACTTTGCTTCAGAAATGTGCACAATTGTGAAGTTTGCAGTATGTTTTGAATGCATGAAATCATACACATTTAAAGATGCAAGTGGCTAAAAATGTGTGCAGTCAAAAAATAGACACAAGCACACTTGAGTGAATGAGGAAAATACATACAAAGAGGCATACATTAGGGAAAGTATGCAAATAAATTCATGCGTTGTGGAAAATACATATGAATTTCCAGGCAGGAAGAAAAAGAGTCTTTAATCTGGGTCCTTCTTGTACTACTCACTTATAGTGCTATGATTTCATTTTAACTAAGGAGATTATCGCACTGCTTTTCCTCCCAACCTCAAAGCAGGCTGAAACTTTTGAAAGCTTTTTAAAAATGGTTGTTAACACACACCTCTGTGCCCGGATCTTGGCATCCTGTACATGATCTGTACTTCCCCCATACTTTGCAAAAAATGGAAAACTGGCATTCTTTCAAAAGGTGCCAGAGAAGTACAGATCAGGTATGGGATGCCAAGATCGGGTACGTGATGCCTCTGGACAGGGCACAGAAGTGTGTAATAACACCTGTTTTTAAAAAGTTTTAAACATTTTCAGCCCTGTGGTGGGAGGGTGGGAGGAAAGGCAGTGCAATAATCTCCTAAACTGAGTGCATACCAGGAAATCCTGGGGTTTGTAGCTCACTTTGGTTGAGAATTCCAAATGTCCCTCCCTCAACTGCAAATCCTAGCTTGCATTTCTAGTGGGGTGTTCAGCAGAGGGGGTCAACCTGGTGAACTTGTGGGAACGGACTGTCTTCTGGTATGTATTGCCATGGCTTTTCATGGGTAGAATGGGACTCCTGGAGTTCCTGGGAAGGACCTAGTCCCCCTGCCTGGAGGCAGCAAAAAAGCTGGCCAGGATGCTGTCTTCAAGCAAAGGCAAACTCCTGGAGTCCTTTCCTCTCACTGAATAGTGAATGGACCCACTTGGGACTTGCAAACAAGGGAAGTACATCCCAGGATATGGACAGTTCCTTTGGGTGCTCCAGTCCACCAACTGTCAGCAACAAGTAGACTGGAGCCGTTCTCTTTCACACTGACCCAATCTACCATTGAGCTGGTGGCTTCCAGCCTGAAGGTTACAATATGAGTTGCTGCAGTGGCATTCCTAATGTTGGTGTCACCTAGTGTTGGTGTCACCCTACCACCTAGCCAGATTCAGAGACCAGCCACAAGCCAGCAAAGTCACCAGGAAAGGTGAGAGAGGCAGGTGAGCATGATCACTCTTCCTTCCCTAATGCCTTGGCTAGCATCTCTTGCACATGTGCCATCCCTTCTCTGTTGCCTTGTCACCCGTTGCTGAGAGAGCCAGTGCAGCAGAGAAGGTTCAGGAACCAGCAGCAGTAGCCCCCCCCCCCACAGACACATACAGGGAAGAGGGCCCAATCAGGTGTCACCCCTCCTCTCGGGCCTCACCCAGTGTGGTCCACACACCCTACAACCTCTAAGGATGTCACTGAGTTACTGCACTGAGGTGACACCAACCCTAACAGATTACTACACAAGTCACTAATGATGGAATTCAAATGGAATTACAACCTATGATTCCTCTCCTTTTTTCACCTGACATTGTCACTCTTCCATTGCTGATCTGTTGTTATACAGTTATTATTGTGCAATTTCTCATTGACAGCTATCTCTTGTTAATGCAAAACTGTGCAATAATAACAGTATAATGACGGATCAGCAATGGATGAGTGATGACGGAGATTATCAGATGCGGGACAGAACATCCTTGTCCTGTCTTTTTCCCATTCTTATAGCGCGATCACAAGAAGATTTTCATACAACGTCACACTTATCCTGTCAGTGTCCCATCATTAAACTGTGATTGAGCATGATTGCACAAAAGACTTTCGCATGACATCATGCTGATCCTGTCATTGTCTCATCAGTGAAGTGGAATTGTCCCATCCTTGCCCTCCATTTTGTATTGTAGAAGAACGCGTTAATACAATTCCACTTCACTGGCAGTTTAATGACAGGATTAGGGTGAATGTATGAATATCTTTTGCATGATCTCTGTCATGGATGGGATAAGGACGGGTTTCACTCCCATCCCTTGTCTGATTATCTCCAACGTCATGTGAAAAAGGATAAGAATAATAGGTTGTAATTTCACTTCAATTCCATCACTAACTCCTTGTGTGGTAATCTCCCTAGCGTCAGTACTATCTATAGAAACGTGGCATAGTCATATAAGTTGTGAATGGTAATTTAAGTTGGAATCATAGCACTATAATTGTGAAAGGGCCCCTAACACTAAAAAAAGGATAAGGTGAGAATGCTGTCGGATCCAAAGCAATGCAATGAAATTGAAACTGGGGATTTTTCACACTTCTAAGGAAGACCTGAAGAAAGTGCCTTTGAAATCATCACAGTTAACTTGTGAATGTGCTGCTAAGGCACTGAATCCAATTGTTTTTGTTGGCTGTCCATTTTAAATCTGAGTCCCCTTCTAAAATGATCTTGCCAAATGGGAAGTGGCCAAATGGTGGTAGTTTTTTTGAACCATAAAACTGGCTTTTAATTCCCCTGCAAAGTCATACTCATGACACTTGGGAAATATATATGCAGTTTGTTTACACAAAAAGAGAAGCAATTTCCATCTTTATTTAGAGGAGAAAATAGTTCAAGAATGACGTGAGAATTCTCTGTAAGATATGTGATTTTCCCAACACAGCCCTCTTTCCAAATTCAGATAATGGTGGATCACTGCAAAAAAAAGAATCTAGAGCTTTAAAAACCATCCCCTTTAAATGGCATCACAATTATACGAGCGAGGTAGGGTAAAAAAATAACAAGGTTTTTAAATGTGATGTCTCTTTTTCGGGGCAATTGGTTGAAGTTCATGTTTTATTTAATGACTAGCTCCCCCTCCCCAACACACAGACACACTTAGTAGCATATTTGAAAAGCTGTGAGTTGGACATAATTTGGTTGTTAAAGTTCTACTGATGCAACTAGGATTTACTACTTTAAATAGCTTAAAAGTATGTAGGATTGCAACAGCAATCTGTTCAGTTTACAGTTAAAAATAAATGGTCATGAAATGGCAAAAAATTCAGAAGTTAATTTTAAATTTTATGGGAATAATGAGGTGAGAGACTATGGAAAAAATGATTTTGGAACTCTTCCTTTTCAAGAAACCTCTTTTTAATTTTGTCATAATATCCACTACTTCTTGTACTTTCATTCCCTTCATGAGCAGCCCAAACCAATGCACATTTTCTTGGAAGTCCCACTCTATTAATGTATAGGTCTGATTAGTGCATAAGGCCAACTCTTTCTTGTTTATCTCTTTGAAAATTACTATTTTCGCTCATACTACAGCCTGCTTTCCAAGATAGTTCTATCAAAATGTAAGTATGCAAAGGTCCTCAAGGCAACAAGAGATATTCAGACTGCTTATTCAAATTCTTCTGTGTGATTTCAACAACTTTATGACCATTTATTCAGTTTTTTGGAAGACTGATCTTCAGAAAGTTAAAAATCTGTTGCCAGAATTCTTTACTAATGGAGTAATGTCTGTAGCAAATAGAACTGAGCAGTTTTTCAATGTCCATATTCAGCAAGGGGCAGCCATGATGTTACTGTGTAGGGGGGTCATTGAAGTGACTGTTGTGCATTCGGACAGATCCTTTCTGAATTGTGGTGCCCAGAACAGTATTCCAGGTGAGGCTTGACCAAAGCAAAATAGAGTGGCACTATTACTTCCCTTGATCTGGATGCTATACTTCTATTGATGCGGCCTAGAATTGCATTGGCCTTTTTAGCTGCCGCATCACACTGTTGACTCAAGTTCAACCTGTGGTCTACTAGTACTCCTAGATCCCTTTCACATGTAGTCTTGTTAAACATCTTGTACCTTTTTCTTTTTTTACCCAACTGTTTTCAATTGTGGAAGGAACAGCTCAAAATTCCTGCAGTTAAAGCACCATAGCAGTTAAAGCAGAGCCAAACTGCGTTGATTACGCAGTACAGATGGCAGCCACTGCAGTGAGCTCCATGGTTTAACTGTGTGTGTGTGAGGGGGTGGGACCTTTCCTTTTATCCACTTTCAATTTTTCACCAATAAACAGCTGACTCTCTTCCCTCCCCAATGGTATTATATTATATTATAAGAGAAGGAGAAAAGCATCCATTTACCAGGCAGCATTTCAAACCTAGCTTTCCTCCATCTTGTCCTACCTTGGACAGGGGGTGGGACTAAGCCTCTGAGCCTTCTTCTACCACACCATCAACACCACCAGCCAGCTCCAAGCCAAACTGGGAGGCTGCCTGTGCCTTTTCCCATCAAGGCAACAGCTGAGGCTATTTAATATTGTTTTTCAGGACCAGGAAAAAGGGGAGGGGATTGAGAATGGGGATTAATATCCTATTGTATTTGATTTGCCATGTTAATTGCTATGCATTTTTATTGTTGCTGTGAACTGCTATGTATTTTTGCTATTTTTTGCTAGTGTGATTTGCTATGTTATTTGACTGTTATTGTTATTTACTATGTATTATTTTTTTACTGTTGTAACCCGCCCTGATTCCTTGTGAATGGGTGGGATATAAATAAATTGTTGTTGTTGTTGTTGTTGTTGTTATTATTATTATTATTACCTTTCAGGGCTGTTGTGAGGACTACAAATGAGGAAGAGAGCCACGTGGGCCACCTTGATCTCCTTTACTTACAGCTTTCATGCAACACTCTGTGTAGATATGGGTGAATCTATCAAATTTTGTTTCACTTGGTTTCTTATTTTTATCCATCTGAGAGCCAGTTGGTGTAGTGGTTTGCATGCTGGAGTATGACCCTGGGGATCAGGGTTCAATTCCTTACTTGAGCATTTAAAAAAACAAACCACTGGGTGACCTTAAGCAAATCACACTGTCAGCCTTAGGATGAAAATGTCATTTTGGATGATTTTTCATATTTTAGGGGGTTTTTTCCCCTGAAAATTTCTCAAAGGTTTTTCCCCTCCTGCCATAAAAAGCCAGGGATACTGTACATTCTTTTGGGAGCAAAATCATTGTGTTTCATGCAAAAATAAGCTTTATTTAATTGCTGGTGACAAACCTGCTGATATTTTCCTTTCATGCAGAATGAAAAATTTCATTGTGATTGTAGAGTTTTGTTTTTTTTAATGAAGGAGATTATCGCATACAAAATCTATGCTGGGATAGACACGAGTTCGAATAGTCACTGACGGATTTTATCACATTGACCTATGCCTGGGCAGTAGGCAGCCTGTATCAAATACGGGCTTCTCCCGCAGCTTTTCAAGAATGAGATTTTTCTGTTCTTGAAAAGCTGCGGGAGAAGCCCAAGTTGGATACAGGCTGCCTACTGCCCGGGCATGAGGCAGTGCGATAAGATCCGTTGATGATGGTTACAACCTGTGTCTATCCCGGCATGGATTTGGTGTGTGATAATCTCTGAAGTGTCTTGATCAGTTGAGGCACCTTTCTCATGGGGGAGAAGAACATGCTCAACTATTTTTATTGTGCTCCTCTTAAATCTGGATCCATAGTACCTACCCAAGGGTTGTTGTTGTTGTGTGCCTTCAAGTCATTTCCAATTTATGGCAACCCTAAGGTGAACCTATCACAGGGGTTTCTTTACAAGTTTCTTCAGAGGGGGTTTGCTGTCCTCTGAAGCTAGGAGCATATGACTTGCCCAAGATCACCCAGTGGGTTTCATGGCTGAGTAGGGATTCCAACCCTGTTTTCCAGAGTTGTAGTCCAACTCTCAAACCACTACCCCACAAGGCTAGCCAAGTTATTTTGGCATCTGAAGCTGTATAACACAGAAGTACTTCTCCTCCTCGGCAGTAAAAAATGTGCAACAGTAGTAGTAGTTCTTCTCCTCTGACAGTTCTGTCTTCACACAATCTAGTTTCCTGTGACCCTACCACATAGCAGTCACAAGCATTTATCACCCAGTCAGGGTGGGAGGAAGATGATGATCCACATTCATCTTTACTTTTCCTGTTTAGAACCTTAGAAACACATCTGTTTTCTCTCCTTTCTTTGTCTTTCTCTGCTTTATGTTCCTTCAGTACAGCAAGTGAGTTTTGCTGCTGGAGGAAAAATATTCCCCATTTTGGTGCCTCTCTGCCTGTGTGGATTCATTTAGCTTGCAAGTCAAATAGTGGTAGCGATGGTGCAGGAATTCTTTCTGCCTGTAGCCATAAAACTTTATTTGCACTAAGGAGGAAAGGGGGGAAAAATTAGAAGCAGCGGTTATGCCAGAACCATGGCTGAATGTTAAATCTGCAGCAGATGCCTCCCTCCATGTCAAATGAGGGCTATCCGAATAACTATGAGGTCAGTATGACTTCCCTCTCACCCGATAGAATTTGCTTTGTTCAGAAAGCCCTCGGATTCGGGATGCTGGCCTGTACTACCCAAGCATATCATTTCTGCAAAATGGTTGTCACAATAATGAAACAGACTTTCAGTAAAGAGTGCAACAGCATATGGTGCCCCCTGGAAACAAAAGAGTTGAAGTTAGAAGGCAATTAGGCACAGGGTAACTCACCGTTATAATTGCCAGATGTCTAGGATCGCCAAGGAAATTTCAAAAAATGGCATGGTGATGTGGAAAGCAGTTTTTCCCTGGGTGCCAACTAGGGTATATAGTTTTAAATACCTTTGGAAATACATTTTTGCTTTCTATGCAGAAGAGGATCATGACAAGGTAGCCACTTTTTAGGATTAGATGGGTGTTGCAAGGTGGCTGTGCAGGCGCTGAGAATGCTAGCCTCCAAAGATAAATCACAGAAACCACACTGAGCCTTTCTGGGTTACTTTTGCTTAAAAGGACAGCATGTGATGAAACCTATTGATGACAAACATGTAACATCAGAAATGTTACTTAAATCTTCCGTAAGGCTTTAACCTATGGAAGACAAACATTTAGCACCAGAAATGTTACTTCACGTTTTCATAAGGCTTTAAATGGGAATGAGACTTGGGACTTTACCACTTGGAGCTAAAAAAAAAAAGAATTTTAACAGGACAAAAGCATCCTTGGCCAGTACTTATCAGACAACGTCTTGTCCATCTTGCTGCCACCCTATTATTGTAGTGCACCATTCCACTGATGGGCCTAACCTCTCAATGAGCTTTCAATCCCACTATTATAAAACATGTATTATGGTGAGAAAAGACTTCACTTCAGTTCCAGTGTTACAGCCAGGAGGTGCCATGAGGAAGGCCTGGTTCTCCTCTCCGTCCCACTTGCTATTCCAAAGCAGGCTAACTCCATGTCTGTTAGTTTTTTTGCTGTTGTTACCTACCCTCGAGTCGATCTTGACCCATGGCAACCCTGTAGATGAGACCTTTCCAAGACTCACTATGTTCCACTGCTCTGCTCATGTCCTGCAAATTCATACCTATGACTTCCTTTATAGAGTCCATCCATCTAGCATGTGGCCTTCCTCTCTTTCTGCTTCCCTCTACCTTTCCTAGGATTATCTTTTTTTCCCCATTGAGTCGTACTTCCTCATGATGTGGCCACAGTACAACAGCCTCAGTCTAGTCAACTTGGCTTCCAGAGAGATTTCTGGTTTGATCTGCTCTAGGACCCACTTGTTTGACTTCTTGGCTATCCATGATAACGTCAGCACTCTTCTCCAGCACCACATCTCAAATGAATTAATTCTCTTCCTATTTGCTTTCTTAATTGTCCAGCTCTCACATCCATACATGGTAATAGGGAATACACTGGCTTGTTATGATTCTAACTTTCATGCTCAGTTGTATGTCTTTATAGTTTAGGATATTTTCTAGTTCTCTCATAGCTGCTCTCCCCATTCTGAGTCTTCTTGTGATTTCTTGACTGCAGTCCCCACTCTGATAATTATTTGATCCCAGGTATGAAAATTCTTTTACTATTTCTATTTCCTCATTGTCTAGGCTAAATCTGGGCAAATTTTCTGTGGTCATTATTTTTGTGGTTTTTTTATGTTTATTTATTTTTTATTTTGCTGTGTTTGTGTAATTATGGCAAAAATGATTAAAACAATTAATATTTGTATTATATTTTATTGTTTTGCCGTAAGTATGCAAACACAGCCCAGATAAAAATAAATTACAACAAAACCACCCAACAACCCAACATGCACCAAGTCAGCCAGCTTTTGAATAATGAAGGAGAGGAGGAGAGAGGAGGAGAATCAAGTCTTGTCCTGCCACATGACTGCTGTAATGCTGGAACTGAAGTGAAGAGCCTGTTTATACCATAATACCTATAATAGCAAGAATGAGAGCACATTGACACACTGAGTTATCACACCTGGGTAAGTGATAAGAAATGTTTTCAAAGTGGTATGTTCCTGTTTCCTTTCGTGATTCAGTTGCTGCAAAGTTAATGTGATAATGCCCTTGGCCTTGCTAGTACAGTAAAGGTATTTGTGGAAATCCAGAAGTCTGGGGGCTTCTCTAAAAGCCTCCAGTTTCTTCCTAGCAGCTGAAAACAACAACGGCACAGAGAAACAAAACATGAAAAAAAGAAAAGGTTCCATTAAGGGAAATCTCTGATAATAGCCCCTGAATAAGGTCAACTGGTGGTAAGGCCAAAACACACTGAGCTTTTTAAGATAATAAAGTTTGTGGGCCATCAACAGCAAGTGTGACCTTGTTTCCTTTAACCTTTCTACTGTAAATATATGCTTTCCAGTTTTTTGTTCTATTCCTCCAAAACTGAGACTCAAGACAATTCACAAGAAGATTATAAAATAGTTCCAAATACAATATATTAAACTGATACAGTAACATTAAAAGTAGAGCCATGTTAACCATGGGATCTCAGGCGCTATTGCCCCACTCCCAGAGCACATTTTCAAGGTTTTGACTAAAATACTATTGAAAAGAAATTGAAAAGCATATCACAAAAATGTCCCTCCCTTGTGTTCCCAACGGGTGTGTTAGGCAGAGTGCTGGTGAACGTGGGAGAACTAAGAGGGGAGATCTCTGAAGATCTCAAAACCCAGACAGGGTGACATAATATAATACAATCTTTCCAATAATTTTTACTTCCAGATAGGTTTTTTTCCCCAAACTTTGCTATAGTTTTTACCTTAACATTTGGAATCTTTTTAACTCTTTTAATTTTTCAATTTGGTTCTTTCTTCTTCATTTAGCCTCCATGCTAACCAATGAGAAACTTTAAATTTGCATATATTTAAATGAAAAATTCTATGTGCTTGAAGTTCTCTCTCTCTCTCTCTCTCTCTCTCTCTCTCTCTCATCAGCTCGAAGAGGAGGTAGCCCTAGAAACCACTACTTTTGTGATTCTCATGCCTTACTCTTGTGTTCTGTATTCATTCCTAAAAGGTCCATGCTTCTTCGTGATTTTTGTAACTGAAGGGAAAGCTGGAGTTGTTTCAGTGGTGACCATGGCTCCCTCCAGTGTTCAAAAGGAAAGCTAAGGATTTAGCAAGCAGCTTTGTACACATTCTCAACTATACTAGCTACCTAATGCTTTCAAAGAACTATTACAGAGTGAATAGCAGCAGAAAGCATACCATGCCTTTGTTTTGTAATGTGAAAATCTCAGCATCTTATCTTGCTGTCATACTCACCATCCCAAACATGAGCCTTGATTAAATCTTTGATTTCTTTTTAAATTTTCAATTTGGATCATGATTCCCTTTATGTGGTTATACTTCCAAGATTTCCAGTGCAGATGCATGCAGACTGGTGTTGCATGCCCCTGACTCTTATGCTTTAGAGGATTTTAAAATGGAGTTCAATCAATGATAACATCCATGCCAGTGGAATGGGGAATCTGCCCTGGATTTTACTCTCAAATTCAAAGGGGCTATCCAAAATGCTGTATGTATTTGTGTGGGAGATGTCAGACTCACACCACAACTTTAAATTGTAGGTTCTTTATAGAGTTTGGACTAAAGCCTGCATGGGATTCACCACTCCACTGACATCAAAACCACTTGTCTCCCCTGGCTTTAAGGAAGGAGTTACAGTTGAATATAGTTGAATATTGAACATGAAAATACCTAATTTTATCTGACAAAGTCCTAAATTCAATGCTTAGTGTCAGAGTAAATCCATTGAACAAATGGAACTTATCTAAGGGTGCATCTCCACTGTAGAAATAATGCAACTTCATAGCACTTTAACTGCCATGGCTCCATCCTACAGAATCCTGGAATTTGCACTTTTGGGAGGCACTAGCACTTTAGCAGAAAAGGCTAAAGCTCATATAAACCTACAAATTCCAGGAGTGCATAGGCTGGAGATATGGCACTGTCAAGTGGCATTATTTCTACAGTGTAGATCCACCCTAAGTCTTGACATACAAAGTTCCCATTGATTCAGTGGACCTCTACCCAGTTGGTGAGAGCCAGAATGGTGTAGTCACTTGTTGGACCGCAACTCCAGGGCACGAGGGTTCAAATCTCTGCTAGGCACTGAGAGGTCTTGGTCAAGTCACATTATCTGTCCTTAGGAAAGGCAGTGGCAAACTTCCTCTGAATAAATCTTTCCAAGAAATCCCTAGGATAGGATAGAAAGAAGTTGGTTCATTTGCTGTGGCACAACAGCACAACTCTAGTTGGGATCGACAGTTGAACCCACGCCAAATATATGCTGAACAAACGCAACTCTGAATATGACACTGTGGGAACTATTTTTGTATATGTCTATGCTGTCAGAGATATTTAAACCTTTGGAACTCCCTGAGGAACTTTGAGTTAGCAGTTGTGGGTGAGGCATAAGAGTTAACCCAATGGTATGGTGTTGGGTTTCAACAAAAAGTCATGTTGTTTTCAAGGAATTATCATTTTCATTAGTGCTGAACTGCTCACCTGTACTAATCCCAAACATTTTGGTCTATTTATCATACTTTTAAATATGACACTTTTGTGTCTAAAGAATGAGTAATGTCACTCAACCAATATTTATCAGAACATTAAAAAAAAAAACATTTTGCAGCCATTCAAAGCTAAGTTGCTTTGAAACATTAAAAAAAGAGCTTCCATTTCTCTAGTTTGTATCCCCACCTGCAAGATTTTAATTACACCCCTAAGCCACTCATGGGCTTGATCATCATTTTTCTTTTTGATGTACTTACCTTTTTCTTAGGACAGTTTTACTACATCACAGTTTTAGCATGGGGAATACTTCATTCCAGTTTGCTTTTGTGTGCTGACATTTGGTCTTTTCCCCCCATCGTGAAATCTGCTTTGAATGCACACTGTACTAAATATCACCATGCATAACTGATGTGGACAAGTTACCTTGTGAAAAAGTAACCATTTCAATAAGCAGCATGAGATTTGGGCCCATATCCTGTATACCTGGAACTCAGCTTGAACTTCAAAGCTTGAATGCATTCAGATTATAATGAAGTAACGAATGGACAGAGAGCAAGATCCATCATTAGTTTGTCCTGTATTGTGAGTCAGCAACGCCAGACAGCAGATTACTCCTCCTTTTTTTCCTGGTCTGCAACCTTTGCCTGGATAAGAAGTGGGAGAACAGTATGGATTATTCAATAATAAGTGTGCAACAACAACAACAACAACAATAATAATAATAATAATAATAATAATATTCAACAATAAGATGAAAGTGCAAACCCTCCACTGTTCTGATTTGGCAGGGTCTGTCCTGATGAATTCTCTGTTACCTTACCTATTCAGCTGCCCCAGTTTCTTCTTCTCCCACTTTCCCTCTTTGTCCTCTGCTTATTTCATTTGCGGCAAACTGAGCTCAAAGTGCAGAAGTAGTTTCTGCTCAATTAATTCAGCAGGGGGAAGGGATAGGAAGGGTAGAATCTTGCCTTCCCAGTAGTCTCAAACAAAAGCAAACTGCTGCAGCCTCTCCTAAAACATATTTTACTACTCATTAATAGAATAGAATAGAATCTTTATTATGGTCATAGACCAGCACAGATAAAAAGGGGATACAAAATAAAAGAAGGTAAAAACACAAGTTAAAAAAAGTATTTAGAGGCGCGTTACAGACCGCCCAAAACAGGCAGTCTCACGCCGCTGCCGGTTGCTCCGCGAGGGAGCAGCAGCAGCCAAACTGCGCGGCTCCCTCGCGGAGCAAAAAGAAGCCTCAAAATGGTGCTTCTTCTTGCACCCTGGATGGGACGCTGCGAGGCGCTACTCGTGCACTCGCAGCGTCATATCTATGGTGCGACGTGCAGACGCTATGCGTCCAGCACGTAAAAATGGCAGCACCCGTGTGAGAATGACGTCCCAACCGAACTGTGAATTTCCTGGTTTTTGTCCAGCTAAGCTAGACCTTTCACATGATTTAAGCAGATGGGTTTAATAATGTCTCCTTTCCCTCCTCATTCATTTTATCCCCCTCCCCTGCCTCTCAAACACACACCCCACAAACACAAAATGAAGTGGGCTTATTCCAAATCTTCTGCGGCTATAGTACACAAACCAATACAAATAAATATTTTTGATCATTCTTGTGGGTTGTTTTTTCAAAAGTCAACAAAAGGAGACCAGGCAGTTGTGCCCACAATATTTATGGACGTGCTACTAAATAAAGTAAATGTCTTTGTGGGCATTCACTCTCATTTCTTTTGCCCAAGGGAGATGTGGATTGCCCATGCATTCAGGTTTGTTGTTCCCATTCTGTTTTGGGTTCGCAAATCTCTTTGACGTCATTTGTAATCCCTTTGTTATCACACATGCCATCGTTTCCGGATAAAATGGGCGCATCCTCCATCCTTTGAACAACACAGAGCAATCTGAATCGATTTTGGGTTTTCTGCCAGATGTGGATGATGCAGATCTTTCAAGAAAACTCAGAAAAAATGGTATCGAATATCCATGTTAAGTGGGGGGTTTTGCCAGCTCCACCCTCAAAGTGCATCAACTTCATTTGGGACATGTGTGAACAACAAGATTCAAACCTGGATTCATCCCAGGTTCTTTCATAGTGTGAATGGGGCCTTGGTCTAAACACTTAGATTTCCAGTCCTTGGAAGTGTATCTACTGCAGTGTCCCAAATTAGTTGTGTACCCATGGTCTCTCAAATCCTCTACCCTGCTTGTGAGTAGTTAAATGAGGGAGAGATTTTGCTTCATTTTTCCAGAGGAAAGGAGACAGTTCCTAGTATTATCTCAGAGGTGGTTTCGCCATTAACACTGATTATAGGAATACCCTTCCTCGACCTCTCTGGTTTGTTTTGCTTTATGTTCACATGCAAACGGGCAACGCAGCAGCAATGTTATTGTCGTCGCACCATTTTGCCTCCTACATGATGGCCCATGTATACAGCGCTCCTATTGCGCGCAAAGAAGAACCCGCTTTTTGCGGGTTCTTTTTGCTCCACAGAGAAGTGCCAGGGTCTGGAAGCTGCAGATTCCCCGCGAAACAAAACTAGGTGCCACGCAGACCGTCCATTTTGGGTGGTCTGTACCGGGCCTAAGTCATCCATAGATTCCCTACGTTTTCTGCACATAGCTACCCCTGGAAATAGTCAAAACATTTTTCCCACTTTTGGCCAGACCTGAATCTTTGCTTATAATGCAGATGTTTAACATTCCACTCCTTCTTTTGAAGACTTCTGTAAAGAGAGATGAGAGTGAAAACTGGTGCTATGTCCAAATGTGCCCTTCCAATTTTCCAAAAGCTTCCTCCCTCCCATGGACAGAAGTGTCAAATTCCATCCCCACTCCACTCCTCATTATCAGATGGCTTTTCAATTTCATTGAAATTTTCAGGAGGGAACGTTGAGCTTCCCTTTTTGTGAAAGAGTACCCTCATTCCTACAGGCTTCACCTTCACAATCCCCAGCTTGCTTGCTTTCTGCTCAAAGAAGCCAGAATTGCATGGCCAGTTACCAGATTCCTTCCAGGGTGTCCCTGTCCCATAGATTTTATAGGCATAGGCTACTGTTGAGCATAGCAATCCCATGTGGAGAACCGACCTTAAGACAGGTAGGCAGGATTCACACTCCCCTTATAAAAAGGGATTCTTGGGGTGGGGGATATCTGTAATGGCCAAAATAATTCTGTTTAAGATGTTAGCCACACAACCACCACATATGTGAATTGAGATGGGGAAAAAACCACACTTGAGAATATTTGGGAAATGGTTGTTTAAAATGGGTTTCTTGAGAGTCGAAAAAACTTTAAGGGAGAATGCTAGATGTAGTTATGGAGTTATTTTGCATGAATAATTATGTGGTTTTCCACCTTGCATTTTTGTACAGAAAATAACATTTGTACACAGAGGTTTCATGCAATGAAAAGCTCTTTTTTGCACAAGGAAACAGCATCTATACAAAGAACATGATGCTTTTTTTGTGAAGGAAACTTACATTCTGCACACAGATGCTTTCTGCTTTTTATGCAAAAAAAAAACCCACATGCATTTTTTTTTTGTACAGATGGGCCTGAAGTGATTAATCTCGAAAACGGTACCGCTTTCAGTGACTTTTTTTTTTTTTTTTTGCAGTGAACAGAAAAACTGTAAATTTATCCTCTCTTGCCTGTGACAATAAAATTATTGAAGATTTACATCCCTCGGCTATGAAGGTTAAAGCCCACTGGACTCAGTGGGACTTATTCCCAATTAAAACATTGCCTAGGATTGCAGCCAAAGTATCTAGCACATTGTTCTTGGAAATGCTACTCACATGTTTAAATATCATCATTTTAAATTGTGACTTTTACAATAAAGGTTTTTTTTTTATCTAAAGGGAATTGTAATTATTAAAGTGGTACCTCGGGAATACGAATAACCAGGTTACGATTATTGTGCTTCAGGGATCACGTAAAAATCCATAAGGGATTTTAGTTTTTTCGTGTGTACGAAAGTTTTTCGGGTTAACGCAAACAAACTCGGCGCTATTTAAATGGGGATTCGCCGCGCAGAGCCGCTGCTTTTTCCCCATGTAGGGCCTATGGGTTTTCGCTACGAAGGTTCTTCGGGTTACGATATTCCGGACCGCTGGAAACGATTGTTTTCGTAAGAGCACACTGTATTTGCCTACACTGTTCCCTATGCTAAAAAGTAATCTTGGAAATAGAAGCTTTGTAGATAACAATTTCAGACAGTGAAGCAAAAATATCGTGGTGTTTAAACCTTTTCAAATCTTTCTAGGAACCCGTGTCCAAAACCTGATGAGGAGTCATTGTGGGGATGAGCGGGGGAATCGTACAGGCCCATGGGGCCTATTCCGGTACCTCTGTGGGTTCTCCAGATTGACCCCATCTTCTATCCTCTTGCTCCCCCATATGAATCAGAGTGGAAATTTCTCCTTTAGTGCTTGGTTGCAGGTCAATCAACGTAAGACTTTCAACACAACTAGCTTTATCCTGTTGGCTAACACGTTTCATGAAACATCATGACAACGTGGAGGCAGGTCTGCATGTCTGGATAGCCTTAAGAACGTTTCACTGAACTTGTCAAGGGACTCATCCTCTCTATGTTGTCACCTTTGCATCATTCGCGATGGGTGAGCGGATTCCTATGAACTTGCAAATTTGACAGACTTGACTTGAAATATTCTTGCAAGGCTGAGACTGTGATTGAGCTTGAAGGTAGAGACTTGAGACGACTCAAGACTTGGAGGTAAAAAGACATTACTGACAAGCAGGATCATCCCACCATAACAATAGCATCCCATATCTTTTTAAAAGGGAAAATCTGTTATATTTGTGTGCTAAAGGCCATTTTAGAAGGACTAAACACTCACATTGTAGATAGATTGATTGCTATGTTCTAGAATCTGCCTAGATTATTAATGTTTGTCCTATAAGAAGCAATAAAGACGTTCACGTCTGCCAAAATGCAGTTAAGCAAAATTAAATTTGGCTGAACAACTCAGCTGAAAATTCCATAGGACCTTATGGCTGCAGCCTCTTCCACTAGGCACTTCCCTTTGAAACTTGTGAGAGCCTAATTCATTACTCCTACATATGATGGGGTCTCTGTAAATCCCATGCAGTTTTTTAAAAACAAATTTATATTGAATACAGGTGGAGAGATGTTTTCAGATGGAATCTCTTCTCCTTATTTTAACACACAAAACCAGACACATTGGACGAGAGAAGATAATTCAGTCAAAGGCTACCTACTAGTACATGTTTTTCAGTACTTGCTTTACGTTTACACTTTCTATTTCGCATCATTTTGGAAGAAAATAGGGCAAAGGAATGACAATCCACAAAATCCAGGACAAATCTGAATCTAAAATAAAATTTAGGTCTGTTTGGATATCATCGGACTCTGTGTACACATGCTTTCAAATACTCACTATGGAGGGAGACTGGTGGTAATAAATAAACAGAGGCACAATGCCAATCTATTCCAGTCTATTTCTACATGTTGACATGTAACGTTCATTCTCACATTGTTTCTTCATTAATATGTGATTTATTTTAAGAAAGAGAACTTCAGATAAAAAACATACATGAAAAATACATATCTTAAGTATTTTAAAATGTACACTTGACTTATTTCTTTTAAAATGCACCCTTTATGGTTTTGATCTCAAAATAGAATTTTTTTAAACAGCTTTGGATTCTTTCTTCCTTCCTTTCCTTTCCTTTCCTTTGTTTTAACCATCATATGGATACATGAGAGAAGTGTGAAATATGATGGAAAGCTACATTCTGGTCCACAATTAGTCTGGCCATGTGGGTCAGGTCAGTTCATACAGGAATCTGCAATGACTGAATTCTTCCAGCATCCCTAAATAAACACATACCGGTAATAATATAACCCACAACCTCATGCACACTATTAAATTGCAATTTCAGAGTGCCCGTGGCCTTTTAGTTTTCTCACTTACATAAAATACCACAATACCTCTGGAAGCATGCACTTAAAACTCTGTTTGTGAAGTCATATGTTTTCATGAACAGTTTCACTCCCATCACCTCAGCTAGTATAATTGATAAGATTTGCTTCCTATGTTTTTTGTCCAATCCAATTTACAATTTTCTTTTTCAGCTCCCAATATCCAACAAGAAACTCCTGAAAGAAACCAAAAAAAAAAAAACACACAAGAGCTCACTAACTAAATGAGTCACACACCACTTGCATATCCTCCACACATTTCACGACGAAAAACTGGGATAAGTGTGGCCAAGCAACATCAGAATGTGGTCAAGGTGGTTAAAAGTTATCTAATGAGAAACTGAGGATCTCTGTTGGTACTGATGATTCAAATTTCATCATTGGCCTTCTCGATCGTCTACTCAGCATGGGATTGATAGGCTAAAGCAACTATCAAACAATGATATAGGACCGGGACAGACTGCCCAAAAAGGGCGGCCTGCCAGGCTTGGTTTTTGCTGGGGGAACGCTCATCCGCCAAACGCGAGGCTTCCGCTGGCAGAAAACTGCAAAAAGCAGGTTCTTTCTACACCATGGTGGTGCGTGTAATGGTGCGCCACGGCACACTCGTTATGCAAGTTCGCATGGCGCTTGCTTAACATGGCAGGTCCATGTGTACAGGGCGTCACATTTGATGCCCTCGTCATGTGTGAGGGTTGCGGGGCATCTGGAAAGCACCACCCCGCAGGCACCCTCGCACGTGACGACGGGCATCCTTTCTTCCCATCGCGACCGGGCCACAGTAAACAACTGGAATTCTGCATAGGCACCCGAAGTTGCATAGTGGCCCAACTCGATATTTGGCAGTTACGGCATGGCACCATACTTAGCAAAACTCAAGTACCTAAACACTGGAAAGCCTTTACTTTTGCACATGTCATGCCCTCCTCTCAGCGTGTCCTTGAAAGCTGATATAAGAAGACCCCTTTCCCACAACAGACTATGTTCCTGTGACTCTGGCCAAATAGAAACAACAGAGCATGTATTACTCCAGTGCTCTATTACAGGAACATCCACTTCAGCCTTATTTCACCTTTATTGCATAAATACCAAGGGCACACCAGTCAATTTTACACTTCTCTGTTGCTTTCAGATAGGTTGCCATAGCTGAGGACCCTCAAACCAGGGACAAATGTAGGACAAGGTTTAAAAATGTGGACTTTTTTTAAAAATTCCTAGCCAGGAAAATTAAAAAAAAAGGTCCTACATTTTTAAACCTTGTCCTCCTTCTTCCTTCCCAGCTTGGGAGGAAGCCTCGGCCTGCTCACCGGGACGGAGCGGGGGCGTGGTGGGGGGCCCCTTGTCATCGCGACGATCGCCGCGATGATAAGCGCGGCCTCTTGGCCTCGGGAGGCCTTGGAGGACCTGTGGCCTGAGCTCCGACCACGGAGTCTTCCAAGGCTTCCCTGGGGCTTGGAGAAGATGTCTCCCAGGCAGCAGGGAAGCCTGGGAAGGGGGGAGAGGGCGCCCGGCGATCGTGGCGATCACGGCGATCGCGGGCGGCCCCACTCACTTTCCCGCCTCTGTGGAGGTTTGGCCTCCATAGAGGCCGGAAAGGGGGGAGCAGGGCGCCGCGATCAGGCGCGATCGGGTTGATGCGGTCGGCCCCACTCCCTTTCCCGGCCTCTGTGGAGGCTTGGGACTCCATAGAGGCCGGGAAGGAGGGAGGGCGCGGCGATCCGGCGATCAGCGATCGCGGGCGGCCCCCACTCCCTTTCCCGGCCTCCGTGGAGGCTTCGGCCTCCATAGAGGCCGGGAAGGACGGAGAGTAGAGCCAGGCCGCTCCCTCACCGCGGAGGGGCGACAAGGCAGCGGAAAAGGGCCTGCCAGCGGCGAGACCCTTTCCTGCTGTCAGGCCGCTTCCCTCGCCGGCGGGGGAGGCCAAGCAGGGAACGGAGGCCAGGCTCCTTTCCCTGCCTGGCGCGTTCCGCGTGGGGGGGGGGTCCCGGGGCGGGGCCAAACCGGGCCGGACCATGAGACCAACCAGGAAGCCCGCCCCCCAGGCAACCCTACTTTCACACATTAACCCAGAACCAAACATATAATGTTGCCAGATTCTGTGCAGCTGTGGTTAAAATTTGCTGGGCCGTGACCTCTGCCATAGACGAATACAATTTGCTTGTATACTGGAAGGATACTTTGGCCTTTGTGGTGCCCCCGTACTGAGGGGTTGGCCAAGGACCTAGCGCCACACTGGCCTCACCCCTAGCATGTGACAGGGGCGTAAAATGGCGGCGCCCTATA
>NC_056523.1:235540730-235541086 GCF_019175285.1 Sceloporus undulatus
AGGGAAGCGGCCTGACAGCAGGAAAGGGTCTCGCCTCGGCAAGGCCCTTTTCCGCTGCCTTGTCGCCTCCTCCGCTGGTGAGGGAGGCGGCCTGGCTCTACTCCGTCCTTCTCAGCCTCTATGGAGGCCCAAGCCTCCACGGAGGCCGGGAAAGGGAGTGGGGGCCGCCCGTGATCACCGCGATCGCCACGATCGCGGGCGCTCTGCTCCCCCCTTCCCAGGCTTCCCTGCTGCCTGGGAGACATCGTCTCCCAAGCCCCAGGGAAGCCTTGGAAGACTCCGTGGTCGGAGCTCAGGCCACAGGGTCCTCCAAGGCCTCCACGAGGCCAAGGAGGCCGCTTATCATCGCGGCGATC
>NC_056523.1:235541111-235577693 GCF_019175285.1 Sceloporus undulatus
TTTTGGAATGTGAAAATCTCAGCACTTATCTGGCTGTCATACTCACCATCCCAAACATGAGCCTGATTAAATCTTTGATTTCTTTTTACATTTTCATTTGGATCATAGATTCCCTTTATGGGGTTATACTTCCACGATGTCCATGCAGATGCATGCAGACGGGTGTTGCATGCCCCTGACTCTTATGCTTTAGAGGATATTTAAAATGGAGTTCAATCAATGATAACATCCATGCCATGGAATGGGGATCTGCCCTGGATTTTACTCTCATTCAAAGGGGCTATCCAAAATGCTGTATGTATTTGTGTGGGAGATGTCAGACCACACCAAACTTTAAATTGTAGGTTCTTTAAGAGTTTGGCTAAAGCCTGCATGGGATTCACCACTCCACTGACATCAAAACCACTTGTCTCCCCCTGGCTTTAAGGAAGGAGTTTACAGTTGAATATAGTTGAATATTGAACTAAAATACCTAATTTTATCTGACAAAGTCCATAATTCAATGCTTAGTGTCAGAGTAAACCATTGAACAATGGAACTTATCTAAGGGTGCATCTCCACTGTAGAAATAATGCAACTTCATAGCACTTAACGCCAGGCTCCATCCTACAGAATCCTGGAATTTTGCACTTTGGGAGGCACAGCACTTTAGCAAAAAGGCTAAAGCTCATATAAACCTACAAATTCCAGGAGTGCATAGGCGGGAGATATGGCACTGTCAAGTGGCATTATTTCTAACAGTGTAGATCCACCCAAGTCGTTTGACATACAAAGTTCCCATTGATTCAGTGGACCTCTACAGTTGGTGAGAGCCAGAATGGTGTAGTCACTGTTGGAGCAACGCACGCCAGGGCACGAGGGTTCAAATCTCTGCTAGCACTGAGAGGTCTTGGTCAAGTCCATTATCTGTATGTAGGAAAGGCAGTGGCAAACTTCTCTGAATAAATCTTTCCAAGAAATCCCGAGGATAGGATGAAAGAATTGGTTCATTTGCTGTGGCACAACAGCACACCTAGTTGGGATCGACAGTTGAACCCATGCCAATATATGCTGAACAAACGCAACTCTGATATGAACACGTGGGAACTATTTTGTATATGTCTATGCTGTCAGAGGATATTAAAAACCTTTGGAACTCCCTGAGAAACTTTGAGTTAGCAGTTGTGGGTGAGGCATAAGAGTTAAACCCAATGGTATGGTTTGGGTTTCATAACAAAAAGTCATGTTGTTTTCAAGGAATTATCATGTCATTAGTTGCTGAACGGCTCACCTGTACTAATCCCAAACATTTTGGTCTATTTATCATACTTTAAATATGACACTTTTGGTGTCTAAAGAATGAGTAATGTCACTCAACCAATATGTATCAGAACATTAAAAAAAACATTTTGCAGCCATTCAAAGCTAAGTTGCTTTGAAACATTAAAAAGAGCTTCCATTTCTCTATTTGTATCCACCTGCAAGATTTAATTACACAACCCCTAAGCCACTCATGGGCTGTGATCATGTTTTTCTTTTTGATGTACTTACCTTTTCTTAGGACAGTTTTACTACATCAAAGTTTTAGCATGGGAAATATGTCATTCCAGTTTTGCTTTTGTGTGCTGACATTTGGTCTTTTCCCCCATCGTGAAATCGCTTTGAATGCACACTGTTCTAAATATCACCATGCTAACTGATGTGGACAAGTTACCTTGTGAAAAAGTAACCATTTCAATAAGCAGCATGAGATTGGGCCCATATCCTGTAAACTGGAACTCAGCTTGAACTTCAAAGCTTGAATGCATTCAGATTATAATGAAGTAACGAATGAACAGAGAGCAAGATCCATCATTAGTTTGTCCTGTATTGTGAGTCAGCAACGCCAAACAGCAGATTACTCTCCTGTTTTTTCCTGGTCTGCAACCTTTGCCTGGATAAGAAGTGGGAGAACAGTATGGATTATTCAATAATAAGATTGCAATAACAACAACAACAACACAATAATAATAATATTCAACAATAAGAGGAAAGTGCAACCCTCCACTGTTCTGATTTGGCAGGGTCTGGCCTGAGTGAATTCTCTGTTACCTTACCTTTTCAGTGCCCCCATTTTCTTTTCTCCCATTTCCCTCTTTGTCCTCTGCTTATTTCATTTGCGGCAAACTGAGCTCAAAGTGCAGAAGTAGTTCTGCGCAATTAATTCAGCAGGGGGAAGGGATAGGAAGGGTAGAATCTTGCCTTCCCAGTAGTCTCAAACAAAAGAAACTGCTGCAGCCCTCCTAAAACATATTTTACTACTCATTATAGAATAGAGTAAACTATATGGTCATAGACCAGCACAGATAAAAAGGGGATACAAAATAAAAGAGGTAAAACAAAAGTTAAAAAATATTTAGGGGCGCGTTACAGACCGCAAAACGGCAGTCTCACGCGCTGCCCGGTTGCTGCCTCGCGAGGGAGCCGCAGCAGCCAAACCGCGCGGCTCCCTCGCGGAGCAAAAAGAAGCCTCAAAATGGTGCTTCTTCTGCGCCGGATGGTACAAACCGCGAGCGCATACTCGTGCTAAGTCGCAGCGTCATATCGTGGTGGCGACGTGCAGACGTATGCGTCAAGCACGTAAAAATGGCAGCACCCGTGTGTATAGGGCGCCGCCATTTTACGCCCTGTCACATGCTAGGGGTGAGGCCATGTGTGGACGCTAGGTCTTGGCCAACCCTAGCACAGTACGGGGGCACCACAAAGGCCAAAGTATCCTTCAGGTATAGCAAGGCAAGATTAGTAGTCGTCTATGGCAGAGGTCACTGCCCAGCAAATTTAACCACAGCTGCACAGAATCTGGCAACATTGTATGTTTGTGGTTTGGGGTTAATGTGTGAAAGTAGGGTTGCCATATGGGGGGCGGGATTTCCTGTTTGGGGTGGGTCTGCATGGTCCGCCCGGTTTTGGCCCGCCCCCGGGACACCCCCCACGCAGACGAACGCCAGGCAGGGAAAGGAGCCTTGCCTCCGTTTCCTGCTTGGCCTCCCCCCGCCGGCGAGGGAAGCGGCCTGACAGCGAGAAAGGGTCTCGCCTCGGCAAGGCCCTTTTCCGCTGCCTTGGTCGCCTCCTCCGCGGTGAGGGAGGCGGCCTGGCTCTACTCTGTCCTTCCCGGCCTCTATGGAGGCCGAAGCCTCCACGGAGGCCGGGAAAGGGAGTGGGGGCCGCCCGCGATCGCTGATCGCGGATCGCCGGCGCCCTGCTCCCTCCTTTCCCGGCCTCTATGGAGTCCCAAGCCTCCACAGAGGCCGGGAAAGGGAGTGGGGGACGCCCGCAATCAACCGCGAGCGCCAGGATCGCGGGTGCCCTGCTCCCCTTTCCGGCCTCTATGGAGGCCCAAGCCCCACAGAGGCCGGGAAAGGATGAGGGGCCGCCCCGCAATCGCCGTGATCGCCAGAACGCGGGCACCCCCGCCGCCCCCCTTCCCAGGCTTCCGCTGCTGCCTGGGAGACAACGTCTCCCAAGCCCCAGGGAAGCCTTGGAAGACTCTGTGGTCGGAGCTCAGGCCACAGGTCCTCCAAGGCCTCCAGCGAGGCCAAGGAGCCGCTTATATCATCGCGGCGATCGTCGCGAGAACAAGTGGCCCCCACGCTCCGTCCCGGCCTGGGAGCAGGCCGAGGCTTCCTCCCAAGCGGGGAAGGAGAAGGAGGACAAGGTTTAAAAATGTAGGACCTTTTTTTTTTAATTTCCTGGCTAGGATTTTTTTAAAAAAAGTCCTACATTTTTAAACCTTGTCCTACATTTGTCCCGGTTTGGAGGGTCCTCAGCTATGGCAACATATCTGAAAGCAACAGAGAAGTGTAAAATTGACTGGTGTGTCCTTGGTATTTATGCAATAAAGGTGAAATAAGGCTGAAGTGGATGTTCCTGTAATATGAGCAGTGGAGTAATACATGCTCTGTTGTTTCTATTTTTGGCAGAGTCACAGAACAGAGAGTCACAGGAACATAGTCTGTTTGGGAAAGGGGTCTTCTTATATCAGCTTTCAAGGACAGCTGAGAGGAGGGCATGACATTGTGCAAAAGTAAAGGCTTTCCAGTGTTTAGGTACTTTGAGTTTTGCTAAGTATGCCATGCCAGTAATGCCAAATATCTATTGGAGCCACTATCAACTTGGTGCACTAGCTAGATCCAGTTGTTACTCTGTGGCCCGGTCGAGATGGGAAGAAAGGATGCCCTCGTCACGTGCGAGGGGTGCCTCGGGGCGGTGCTTCCAGATGCCCCGCAACCCTCACACATGACGAGGGCATCAAAATGGTGACGCCCTGTACACATGGACGCTGCCATTGTTACGCAAGCGCCATGCGGCACTTGCATAACGAGTGTGCCTGTGGCGCACTCGTTACACCGCCACCATGGTGTAGAAAGAACCTGCTTTTTGCAGGTTTTCTGCCAGCGGGAAGCCTCGCCGTTTGGCGGCTGAGGCTTCCCTCGAGCAGAAAACCAAGCACTGGCAGGCCGCCCTTTTTGGGCAGTCTGTACCCTGCCTATATCATTGTTTGATAGTTGCTTTAGCCTTATCATATCCCATGCTGAGTAGACGATCAGAAGGCCAATGATGAAATTTGAATCATCAGTACCACAGAGATCCTCAGTTTTTCTCATTAATAACTTTTACCACCTTGACCACATTCTGATGTTGCTTGGCCACACTTATCCCAGTTTTCGTCTGTGAAATGTTGGAGGATATGCAAGTGGTGTGTGACTCATTTAGTTAGTGAGCTCTTGTGTGTTTTTTTTGGTTTCTTTCAGGAGTTTCTTGTTGGTATATTGGGAGCTGAAAAAGAAAATTATAAATTGGATTGGACAAAAAACATAGGAAGCAAATCTTATCAATTATACTAGCTGAGGTGATGGGAGTGAAAACTAGTTCATGAAAACATATGACTTCACAAACAGAGTTTTAAGTGCATGCTTCCAGAGGTATTGTGTATTTTATGTAAGTGAGAAAACTAAAAGGCCACGGGCACTCTGAAATTGCAATGTTAATAGTGTGCATGAGGGTTGTGGGTTATATTTTATTACCGTATGTGTTTATTTAGGGATGCTGGAAGAATTCAGTCATTGCAGATTCCTGTATGAACTGACCTGACCCACATGGCCAGGACTAATTTGTGGACCAGAATGTAGCTTTCCATCATATTTCACACTTCTCTGATGTATCCATAAGATGGTTAAAACAAAAAGGAAAGGAAAGGAAAGGAAAGGAAAGGAAAGGAAGAAAGAATCCAAAGCTGTTTAAAAATTCTATTTTGAGATCGAAACCATAAAGGGTGCATTTTAAAAGAAAATATAGTCAAAGGTACATTTTAAAATACTTTAAGATATGTATTTTCATGTATGTTTTTATCTGAAGTTCTCTTTCTTTTAAAATAAATCACATATTAATGAAGAAACAATGTGAGAATGAACTTACATGTCAACACATGTAGAAATGGACTGGAAATAGATTGGCTTGTGCCTCTGTTATTTATTAACAGTCTCCTCAAGTGTATTTGAAAGCAGTGTGTACACAGGAGTCCTATGATATTCAAACAGACTTAAATTTAGTTAGATTCAGATTTGTCTGGTTTGTTGGATTTATTCATCTTTGCCCTATTTTTCTTCCAAAATGATGGAAATAAAAATGTAAACGTAAAAGCAGTACTGAAAGCCCGTACTATTAGGTATGCCTTTGGCTGAATTATCTTTCTCTCTCCAATGTTCTGGTTTTGTGTTAAAATAATGGAGAAGAGATTCCATCTGAAAACATCTCTCACACCTGTATTCAAATATAAATTTGTTTTTAAAAAATCCTGCATGGGATTACAGAGACCCCATCATATGTATGAGTTAATGAAATTAGGCTCTCACAAGTTTCAAAGGGAAGTGCTAGTGGAAGAGGCTGCAGCCATAAGGTCCTATGGAATTTTCAGCTGAGTTGTTCAGCCAAATTTAATTTTGCTTAACTGCATTTTGGCAGACGTGAACGTCTTTATTGCTTCTTATAGGACAAACATTAATAATCTAGGCAGATTCTAGAACATAGCAATCAATCTATCTACAATTGAGTGTTTAGTCCTTTCTAAAATGGCCTTTAGCACACAAATATAACAGATTTCCCTTTTAAAAAGATAGGGATGCTATTGTTATGTGGGCATGATCCTGCTTGTCAGTAATGTCTTTTACTCCAAGTCTTGAGTCGTCTCAAGTCTCTACCTTCAAATCTCACATCAAGTCTCAAGTCCTTGCAAGATAATTTCAAGTCAAGTCTCAAGTCTGGAAACCAAATTTAACAAGAAGTTGTTGGTGGTGTGTCTGTGCATGTGGTTGGGGTGGAGTTTCAATAACCAGAAAATCAAGAAGACGTGCAAAGGTTAGGTAGAAAAACATCTCAGAGAGGAGCATGTTAGTCAATGATCTTGAGCTTGAAGAAACCTTCTAAAGTTTTTTGAAAGTTTTATAAGGCTACACTGGTGTGCAGCAAGGACATGCTGCTGAGTAGACCTCAAGCCCTGCCTCAAGCCCATTGCCTAACACTTTTGCTGTTTCTGGATGCTGTTAGGCCAGCAAGCAGGTTGATAAAAAGATACAAGTCATGTGTTGAGTCAAGTCAGTGCACCATTTACTGTTGAATTGAGTCCAAGTACAGTCATTGAAGTGAACTGAGTCCAACTTGACTCTGAGTCAGTCAACTCAAGTTTACATCACTGCTGCTTGCAATGCTCTTTTACCACTTTGAGATGCCACAGCAGTTGACAAGGTTTTTAGTTCTTCTGGGTCTTTATGCCAAACATAAATATAAAACAGGGTATGTGAACACCAAGGGGTAAGATCCTTCCTCAGTCTGAGGGGTGAATTCAGTTTCAGGAAAATTCCAAGGGTTGCATATCAGTACAAAGGCAAAAAGGTAGGCTCAAAAACACTGGCATATTTTATTTTAAAGTTAATGAAGATTTCCACACCTGGCTGTGTTGCTGGTTAAACATCCTTGAAACATCCCTGCAACGTGGAGGAAGCGCATGTGTCTGGAAGCCAGGTGCACTTCCTCAATCATTAGGGAAACATTGCCCCCTCCATAGCATCCCAGAATCGTTCCTGGGAAGCAAATTTCCTATGAACGCAAAGTTTGCGTTCATAGGAAATCCACTCCCCTTGTGATGATTCAGGGACACTAGATGGAGTGATGATTCCCTGACAATTGAGGAAACGTGTCTGGCTTCCAGACATGCACACTTCCTCCACGTTTCATGGATGTTTCATGAACGTTTTACCAGCGGCACAGCTAGGTGTGGAAATCTTCGTTATTGCCAGTAACCAAACACTAGGAGATGAATTTCCACCTATTCATATGGAGGAGAGAGGATAGAAGATGGGGTCATCTGGAGAACCCCAGAGGACCGGAATAATGCCCCAGGGCCTGAGATTCCCCACCTCATCCCCACAATACTCTCTCAGTTTGGACACTGGTTCTAGAAAGATGTTGAAAAGGTTTTAAAATCAGCCACAGCATATTTGCCTTCACTGTTCTAACACATTGTTATTTCATTTACAAATGCCTTCTATTTCAAGATTACATTTTAGCCATAGGGAATTCATTTTAGGCAAATAAATAATTACTAAAATCTCCTTTTTAAACCTTTTATTGTAAAAGTCACAATTTAAAAATTATGATATTTAAACATGTGATTAGCATTTCCAAGAACAAGTGTGGTCTAGGGAATAGAGTCTTTGGCTGCAATCCTAGGCATGTTTAATTGGGAATAAGTCCCACTGAGTCCAGTGGGCTTTACCTTCATATACCGAGGGATGTAAATCTTCATAAATTTTATTGTCACAGGCAAGAGAGGATAATTTTACAGTTTTTCTGTTCACTGCAAAAAAAAAAGTCACTGAAAGCTGTACCGTTTTCGTAGATTAATCACAGTTCAGGCCTCATTCTGTACAAAAAAAAATGCATGTGGGGGTTTTTTTGCATAAAAAGCAGAAAGCATCTGTGTGCAGAATGTAAGTTTCCTTCACAAAAAAAGCAGCATGTTCTTTGTATAGATGCTGTTTCCTGTGCAAAAAAGAGCTCTTTTCATTGCATGAAACCTCTGTGTACAAATGTTATTTTCTGTACAAAAATGCAAGGTGGAAAACCCACATATATTATTCATGCAAAATAACTCCATAACTACATCTAGCATTCTCCCTTAAAGGTTTTTCGACTCTCAAGAAACCCATTTTACAACCATTTCCCAAATATTCTCAAGTGTGGTTTTTCCCCATCTCTAATTCACATATGTGTGGTTGTGTGGCTAACATCTTAAACAGAATTATTTGGCCATTACAGATATTCTTCCCCCACCCCAAGAATCCCTTTTTATAGAGGGGAGTGTGAATCCCTGCCTACCTGGTCTTATCGTCTGTTCTCCACATGGGATTGCTATGCTCAACAGTAGCCTATGCCTATAAAATCTATGGGGACAGGGGACAGGGGACACCTGGAAGGAATCTGGTAACTGGCCATGCAATTCTGGCTTCTTTTAGCAGAAAGCAAGCAAGCTGGGGATTGTGAAGGTGAAGCCTGTAGGAATGAGGGTACTCTTTCACAAAAAGGGAAGCTCAACTGCTTCCCTCCTGAAAATTTCAATGAAATTGAAAAGCCATCTGATAATGAGGAGTGGAGTGGGGATGGAATTTGACACTTCTGTCATGGGAGGGGAGGAAGCTTTTGGAAAATTGAAGGGCACATTTGGACATAGCACCAGTTTCACATCTCATCTCTTCTTTACCTAGAAGTCTTCAAAAGAAGGAGTGGAATGTTAAACATCTGCATTATAAGCAAAGATGTCAGGTCTGGCCAAAAGTTGGAAAAATGTTTTGACTAATTTCCAGGGGGTAGCTATGTTGCAGAAAACGTAGGGAATCTATGGATGACTTAGGCCCGGTACAGACCACCCAAAATGGACGGTCTGCTGGCACCTAGTTTTGTTTCGCGGGGAATCTGCAGCTTCCAGACCCTGGCACTTCTCTGTGGAGCAAAAAGAACCCGCAAAAAGCGGGTTCTTCTTGCGGCGCAATTATGACGCTGTATACAAATGGGCCATCATGTAGGAGGCAAAATGGTGGCAAGACTACAATAACAGTTGCTGCTGTTGCCGTTTGCAATGTTAACATAAAGCAAAACAAACCAAGAGGTCGGAGGAAGGTTATTCTATAATCATTGTTAATGGCGAAACCACCTCTGAGATAATACTAGAGAACTTCTCCTTTCTCTGGAAAAATGAAGCAAAATCTCTCCCTCATTTTACTACTCACAAGCAGGGTAGAGGATTTTGAGAGACCATGGGTACACAACTATATTTGGGACACTGCAGTAGATACACTTCCAAGGACTGGAAATCTAAGTGTTTAGACTAAGGCCCCATTCACACTATGAAAATAACCTGGGATGAATCCAGGTTGAATCCTTGTTGTTCACACATGTCCCAAATGAAGTTGATGCACTTTGAGGGGTGGGAGCTGGCAAAACCCCCACTTAACATGGGATATTCGATACCAATTTTTTTCTGAGTTTTCTTGAAAGATCTGCATCAATCCACATCTGGCAGAAAACCCACAAAATCGATTCAGATTGCTCTGTGTTGTTCAAAGGAATGGAGGATGCTCCATTTTATCCTGAAACGATGGCATGTGTGAATAACAAAGGGATTACAATGACTCAAAGAGATTTGCGAACCCAGAACAGAATGGGAACAACAAACCTGATAGCATGGCAATCCACATCTCCCTTGGGCAAAAGAAATGAGAGTGAATGCCCACGAAGACATTTAACTTTTATTTAGTAGCACGTCCATAAAATATTGTGGGCACAACTGCCTGGTCTCCTTTTGTGACTTTTGAAAAAACAACCCACAGAATGATCAAATAATATTTATTTGTATTGGTTTGTGTACATATCCGCAGAAGATTTTGGAATTAAGCCCACTTCATTTTGTGTTTGTGGGTGTGTGTTTGAGAGGCAGGGGAGGGGGAGATAAGATGAATGAGGAGAGGAAAGGAGACATTATTAAACCCCATCTGCTTAAATCATGTGAAAGGTCTAGCTTAGCTGGACAAAAACCAGGAAATTCACAGTTCTGGTTGGGACGTCATTCTTTGCTCCCTGCTTTGTGCTTTTCTCTCTCCCATACCCCCTCCCAACAATGCCCATGATCTGGAGATGGGGCTTTAGTCTTACCTTTGAATTTCCTGGCTTTTGTCATTTTAAAACCAGACTGTTGATGTTATTTAAATGCTGGATTTCTGCTCCTCACTCCTCACTCACTTCTCCCCTTATTTAATGTTATTTTTAACTGACCTATCTTGTTAACCTTTGGAGGGACATCACACTGGAGCTGAACACCATTCAAGTAATAATAGCTCGACAACTCACTCCCTGTGGACAGCTCCACGGAGTCTGTCTGGATTAAACACTCACGTGCAAGTGTGCAGACACACAGACATACCACCCCACCCTATTCAGAGCAGAGTCACTGGCTAGTCCTTTTCTATGCTTCTCTGTGTGGGATTTTCTTCTAAGGGACAGTTTTAGCTGGGGGAGTTCCAGACAATTGAAAGACTCACAGTCCAAAAGAAGGGGGCTGCTGCCACACTAATTAAAACAAAGCTCCCTTGTATAAGCTGGACTCCCCCCCCTTCCCCGCTTTTCTCCCCAACTGAAAATGGCCAAACAAACATTAGGCTTCTCTCTCCACACTGAGCCCTGTAAGCTGCAGGGAGCTATATTTTTAAATATAATTAAAGCAAATGCCCCTTTGTTTATTATGCTCCGCTTGCCAAACATGACTCCAGCAGAACTTGCCAACTGTTAACTTTAAATTTAGTATGCCAACCCAGTTTCCAAATGTTGTCATGCTCTTTAAGGGAGGGGAAGGGGAGGCGGGAGGCGATAGCTGAACAATTCAAATCTGAAGTATGAGAAACTGCAGTCAACTCTCCACTCTACCCTGTTGTGATCAGACATGAACAACCCAGAACTTTGGGACGATTTGGACTTTGGCTGTGAAAATGCTCAAAACAAGAGACTGCAATGAAACCTGAGTTGCTCATTTTAGTAACTATATACTGTGAGCAGATGCACAAGCTTGTTCCTGTGTCAAGACACTCTATCAAAGGAATGAGAAATGTATGCATATGTCTGTGATATATATATTCCCTTCCTTTTATTAACAACATATTGTGTTACAAAGGACAGGTGAGATCCATTCCCTTTATTCAATGCTCCTTCTGTTCTATGTGATTTACTGGTGTCCATGTTGACTTCTAATTAATGAACACTGCTCCTGCTCTTGGCTATTTTATTAGTTACTGTACTTCTCTTTCTTTTCTTTTCTTTTCTTTCTTTTTTTTTTTTTTTTGTTTCATCTGATTCCTTAATGTAGATTTATTATTTCAGCTCCATTTCTGGTGATCAAGAGGATGCATAACTCAGTGCAAAAGGGAGCAAAGGGAAAGCCAGGGGCAAAGCATAAAATGAAATTAGAAACTTTAAGGCTGGAATGAAAGCCCACCCCCATCCCCATTAGGGTTGAAATCATGCTTGCAAAAACTTTGCTTAAACGTGAGTTGGACTCTCACCAGAACTTTGAATTCCAGATTCTTTTGAACTTCCGAGGGGGGCTGGATTTGAATCCCACAGTCCAAAATTGCCTTTACCTTTTGTTCATATGTATAAGTGCACTTCTTTTTCCTCCAACAGTTGAGTCTGAACATCAACTAGCTTAGGAGTTATCAATCTTCTATAGCATTGGGGATCTATGACCATTTTCCATCCATAAGGTAGCAAATGTTCACAGAGCCCTGTTTTTCTTTCTCCTTTGTGGAAGTCGTTTTGCAAATAAGCTCAATCTATGTTGGAATCTTTTGGCTTTCCACAATCATATCTTGAGATGGTGGCATCACTAGCTCGGGTGTCATCTGGTGTAGAAGGTGTCATCCAGGAAAGGCACACATTCACCCCTCCTGCTGCTCCATCACCAGGCTTTCTCCCCAGGGAGAAAGCCCGGTTCACCTCTCCTACTGCCCTGTTATTAGGCTTCCACTCCAGGGAGAAACCCTGGCAACAGAACATCCAGGAAGAATGCACATTCACCCCTCTTACAGCAAAGGAGGAGGAAAGCCCAACTGGATGTTGCCCCTCCTCTAGGATGTTACCTATTGTGATAACGTACTTGGTTTTGGCCACTCATTGGCTGCACGTTGCTTACGTCAAAATGTCGGTGCCTATATGGACAGGACGCCACCATTATTGCGCCACCACGCCGTACTAGGGTTAGGGACCATGTGGTTGGTGCGCGGTCCCTAACCCTAAAATCGGCGCAAGCATGGCGCTTCATGCCCGTTTGTATTGGGCCAATGAGTGGCCAAAACCAAGTACATTATCACAATGGGTAACATCCTAGAGGAGGGACAACATCCAGCTGGGCTTTCCTCCTCCTTTGCTGCAAGAGGGCTGCATTTGCTTCATGTGATTTGAACTCATGAAGATGATGTCATGTTGCCAAATGGCTAATCATATTTAGCATTTTGACAATGTCAATGAAGGCAAATGTAGGCAGTTCAGAGTAATGGCAATGTTTCTTGTTTTGGAATGCACTTGATGAGTGAAATGCTCTTGCACTTGATGGGTGAAGAGAGATAACAAGAGGATGTAGTTGGAATCATAGGAGCAATACAAATAGGCATGAAGCATTGTGCTCGTGCTGATTTTAGGGTTAGGGACCACGCACCAACTGCACGATCCCTAACCCTAGTACGGTGCGACGGTGCAATAAAGGCGGCGTCCCGTCCATACGTGCACTGCCATTTTGACATAAGTGATGCATGGCATCAGTATGTTGCCGCACGTCACTTATGTCGCCAGTGCGCCACTGGCACACTCTCAACGTCACTCAGGAGCCATAAAAAGAACCTGGAAATACCAGGTTGTTTTTACGCCAGAGTAACAACACGTGGTTTGGGGGCTGCGCTGTCCCTCCAGAGTAAAAACAGGCACCATAGTCATAGAATCACAGAGTCAGAAGGGGTCTACAAGAGCCAACTAGTCCAGGACTTTAGCTCTGCGGGAACCCACAGCTGACATATTCTTGAGAAGACACCATCCTACCTCTGTTTAAAAGGCCCCATTCAAGGAGAAACCACCATCCTCCAAAACAGTCTTTTTCACAATCAAACAGGTTCTACTGTCAGAACCTTTTTACTCCTGTTTAGATGAAATATACTTTTTGTAATGTGAGCCCGCTGATTTGGGTCCTATCCTCTGAAAAAGCAGGAAATTCCTATCTTGCAAGCCTAAACTCATTCTGAGATTTGGCCCTCCTGATTGTCTCCCTATAAACATTGGCTACTTATTTGTACTCTTCCTTAGTGATTTATGCCTTCTTCCATTTATTATGCATGCCCCTTATAATTTTCACTCAGCTTATTATGCAGCCATCCTGGTTTCTTTAGATGACTCCATTTTCTCTTTATCATTGGAATTGTTTGCAATTATGCCTACAATATTTCACTTTTGAAAAACTCCTATCCATCATGAACTTTTCTTTCTTTGAACATGTCTGACCATGGGATTTAGCCCAGTATTTTCTTAAGCTTATTGAAATTGGCTTTCTTAAAAACTAGAGTGTTTGTCCAACTACATTCACCTTCCCTCCTCCTCTGTACAATGAATACCAAGAGAATGTGCTCATTTCCACCCAAGGTTCCTGCTATTTCCACCTCATCGTGACTAGTTCTTCCCTGTTGATGAGAATCAGGTCCAAGATTCTGGAACTAAGCAAGTGAGGAATTTATTAGGCCTTGCATTCTCACCAGAGTTTGAGTTCCAAGAGATATCAGGCTAGCTGAAGTCATCCATTATTACTAAATCTTTCCTTTTTGAACATATGGCACTCTGTTCTAAATATATATATATTCCAAGTTTTCGGTCTGATGTGGAAGTCTATAAGAGATCCTCAGTGATACCACTGTTGTTTCTTATAATTTTTACCATAATGCTTTCTACCTCTCCTTAACTGGTCCAAGTTATGGGTGTCCTGGGAGGTACATATACTCTTTATATATAATGCTACTTCTCCTCCTTCCAGTGTAGTCTGTTTTTTTTCTTTTTGAATAGGTTATATCACTCAATTACTATATTTAAGCTATGAATCTGATACCCCAGATTTCAATTATGTTTATTAATTTATACCTGCCTTCCTATGGTAAGAATTCAAGTTCATCTTATTTCCCATGCTGTATGCATTTGTATAGAGATATCTGGGTCATTCCCACCAGCTCTTTTCTTATTGTGTTTTTCTCATTGTTCGGTTCACATACTCTATCCCCAGTTTCCCCTGCATCATTGATGCTGTTTTCATTAGTACTTGGTGTCTCATCCTCTAAATACTGTCTTTCTACTCCATGGGACTGACTGTCTTATATGTACATAAGGTGTAGGAACAAAAGGCATGAGTAATGTCAATGCAACATTATGTTGTTTGCAGCTTCATATGCAACATTCTGCCTCACTGGCAAAATTTCATCTTTCACAGCTCCCCTTCAAAATCTCCAAAACTAGGAACAAGGCAAATGTTCAGACGTGGGATACTGGTGAAATCCAGATGTAATACGTGTGACATTGAAATTCTAATGTTCCCCCATAGTAGATACTACACAGGTTCAAATGTAATGAGTACCCACAGAATCTCCAGGCAAACAGTAAGAATTACCAGTCAGTGCAATGCATGCATAAATTTAAAATAATGCTTCTACTAAAGTTATTATTTTTAAAATTTTCCATACCTTGGGTGTTGAGTCTTTTATCCACCATTGCTTTGCTGATGAGTTGACTGCTTATATCCTCTTCTGTCCTCTTCTCTCCCCTCCTTCCCAGTGAGATCCAATTTCTGAGCCAGTTAACTGACAAGAACCCCATTCAGAACATTTAAGAGGTTCTAGAAAACATCTCTCCATAAAATGTCATGTAATACAGGCCAAATTCTAGTGCTGTCTGGTAATTAATCTTTATTTTTTTTAATTTATTGTTCTTCTGTGTATATTTTCCAGAATTAAGCCTCATGGAACTAAATGATTTCTATTTCTGAGTAGGCACATACATTCATACACAGTAGATAGATTCAGTTTCAGAATTCTGAATGAATTTGTGCGCAATGCTGACTTGTACCTATTGGTGCCGGTGAAGGTAAGGGCAGAGCAACAAATGGCAGACAGAACTGGTGACAAGGAAAGTCAGGGCAAAAGTTTTTATTTGCATGCATGCGTGCATACAGGACCACACACCTCAAAAGATTAAGGACTCTTTCACACTACACAATTATAGTGTTACAATTCCATTTTAACTGCCATGCCAACATGCTATGGATTCCTGGGATTTGCAGTTTGGGGAGCAATACTTAGAATTCCAATGCAGAGAGTTCTGTTGCTTGATGAAACTACAACCCTTAGGATTCCATAGGATACAGCCATGGCAGTTAAAGTGGTATCATGGTGCTATAATTGTGTAGTGTGAAACAGCCCCCAGAGTCAAACGAAAATTCACAAAATGCCAGCATGGGATTTTGGAGGAACAGGGGAGGTAGAAAGATAGCTAGTGTCCCTGTGCTAGAAAGTTGAAGGAAAAAGAATAGAAAGAAGATGAATAGGCCAGTAAGATGGATTGGAGAAAAGAGGAAATAGGAAAAAGAAGCTAGAGGAAGTTTCAGAAAGAGGATGGAAAGAGACTATCAGCAGATGCATGCCTGATACAGTTGTGAGAAGAAAATAGGTGAGAACAGCCCAGGTGGTGAGATATTGTCTGGTAGCTATACATATTAAAATCATGGTGTTAGAGGACAGGAGGTTTCCAGGATAGAGGATGCCTTCATTCTGTGGATGAACCACCCTGCTGTGTGTTCACATTAAAATATGTAGAAAAACAAATATAACTGGAACAAGCCTATGTACACAAACAGATATTAATTACAAGACATTTAAATTACAAAAACAAAAACTAACTATACTCCCCAAACCAAACTGAAGTCTACTTTTGACTTTGCAATATTATAGTTCCTACTGCCCCCTCTATAGTGCTTCACATAGAAGTGTCAGTCCAACCCACATCATATTAGGATTCTAAAGAGAGCCAACGTGACGTAGTGGTTTGAGTGTTGGACTACAACTCTGGAAACCAGGGTTCAATCCCAAGCTCAGCCATGAAACCCACTGGATGACCCTGGGCAAGTTACATGCTCTCAGCCTCAGGGGAAAGCAAGGGCAGACCTCCTCTGAGCAAATCGTGCCAAGAAAATCCAATGATAGTCTTAGGGTCAGCATAAGTTGGAAACAACCTGAAGGCACACTGCAGCAGCAGCAACAGGAAACAAATGAAAAAAAAATGTTTTACTGAACTAAAGGCCATACATTATAGACTTTATTGCTGTATCTTCACAGTTATATGCACTTAAATATGTAAAACAATATGAAAAATATCTGCAGAAAATTCATAGATCAGGAGGAAAGGAGCTAACTAGTTCTTCCGGCAGATGGTAGGGCAGGAAGGAGTATGCATCCAACCAGGAACCCACAGAATAGATTAAAAGGGATTCCACATATTCCTCTGACTTGATGAAATAGGAAAGGGATTTAGGGGCTCCTGTAAACCACAAGAATGAAAGCAGCTCATGTTGTTTTTTTCCCATCCATAAAAATGCCAATCTACTTCATAAAATGTTATGCTTATTATTTAGGAAACCCAAGTTCAGAAAGAAAGTGCCCCACTTCTAGGGCTGCACCTGCACTGCAAAAATATTGTAGTTTGACACAATATCAGGAGCTGGATAAAGGAAAGTGATCTTGCCCCTTTCCATCTTCTCATAACCTGTCCCTGTCAGAAAAACCCTGAGCAGATGTAAGGAAGTTTTTTTTTTTTTTTTTTATTTAAATCTTTATTGAAGGTTTTCTTAAAAACACAAACACAAACAACAAACAACAATAGATCAAACAACAGCATTGACAGAAAAGAGAAAAGAAAAAGAAAGAAAAAGAAAAAAAAGGAAAATATCCAAAACACATTAAGCCTTTTTCATCAATATTATATAAAGCAATAACATTTTTGATTTCCTAGAGGAGAAGGGACATGATTATATCAGGTTGATTTCCTAATACGTTTACTCACCATAATTATAAATGCTTCTTACAAGCTTAACATAACCGTATGTAAAATAAAACATGTGTTATTCCTAACCTGTTGTCTCTGAGCATTAATTACATATATATATATAAAGATATCTTTCATGAAATGGGTTTCTCCTGTCACCAAGCAAAATTCGAAAGTAAATTCTCCCGTTTCATATAAACCATAAGAGGGTTCCATACTTTTTTCGTTTGATTCCAGTCCAGGTTTCTTAAAAGACAGGTAAGTTTATCCATTTCCATATATTCCAAAAGCTTCATACACCAATCTTCCCGTGATATATGTTGCGTATCTTTCCGATGGGACGCAAAGATTATCCTGGCTGCTGCAATCATATAAAACAGCAGTTTCCCATACTTTTTTTCTAATTCCACATTTGATACGATATTTAACAAATACATTTTGGGATCTAACAAAAATTTTTCCTCCAAGATTACTTGAATTAACTGGTGAATCCCGTTCCAGAACTTTTTAGCATAGTTGCAGAACCACCACATATGAATATAAGAGCCAGAGGTGGTATTACATTTCCAACATAGTGGGTTCTTATTTTTATATATTTTAGCTAATTTCAAAGGTGTTAAATGCCATCTATATTGCATCTTGTAGTAATTCTCCTTGATAGCCACAGACGATGTATACTTCAATCTGGTATTCCAATTTTTTTCCCACTGTTCAAGTGGAATATTCTCTCCTAGATCCTGTGCCCATTTTATCATTACGGGCTTAATCAAATCCACATGCATATCTAGCTTTAATAAAAACTTATATATTTTGGAGATTCTTCCCACCGCCTTGCCGAAAATAATTTTATCAAAGTCTGAACTATCAAAGTTAATCCCCACCTTTTTCTTATCCTGGACAAATCTTTCTTTCAATTGCCTAAATAAAAACCAATTAATATTGAAGCCTTTCTCCATCAAATCCTCTAAGGGTTTCATTTCCAGTTGTTTAGTGATACTATCTTTAACTAAAATATCTTTGTATGTTACCCATCTATTAACAAGAATTGCATCGTTTCTGTGGAAAGCTTCATTAATTGACGCCCAGAAGGGGATCTTTGGATAAATTATATTTTTAAATTTAGTCCAAACCCTATAAAGGGTTTTCCTTACATAATGGGCAGCAAAAGCACGATTAACCAATATCTTATCGTAAAATAAATATGCATGGATCCCATACACATTATCCACCATTTCTAAATTTAACAATCTTATTTCATCCAATTTGAACCAAGGTATCATCCAATCGATACAACAGGCATAAAAATAAAGCTTTAAATTGGGGAGCCCAAGTCCACCATGTCCTATCTCATCCTGCATATCACGAAAACGAACTCTAGGTTTTTTGCCACTCCATAAGAATTTACTTATATTTTGATTCCATATTTTAAAAGGTGCTTCATTAGTTAATATTGGGATTGTTTGAAATAAAAAAATCATCCTCGGGAGCACCATCATTTTTATAGCTGCCACTTTACCCAACCATGACAAACCAATATTATTCCAACGTTGTAGGTCCATCTTAATTTTTTGCCAGGTTGTACCATAATTATTTTTAAAAAGTTCTGTATTCTTTGTAGAAATCCATATTCCCAAATATTTAGTCTTTTCCACAATCTTATATCTAGATTTTTCCTGCAGTCTATCCTTATCCAACTTGGATAAATTCATTGTCATTACCGCGGTTTTGTCCTTATTTATGGTCAGTCCTGAAACATTGCCAAATAAAGCCAAGCATTTAGTAAGTTCCTCAACGTCTTCAATAGGGTGGGAGAGAGAGAGACGACCAGGTCGTCCGCATAAGCTCTTAATTTCATGTCAGCACCTTTAATTTTAATACCCCTAATACATTCATTTCGTCTTATTTCATCGTTTAATATTTCCAAACATAGAATGAATAAGAGTGGAGAAAGCGGGCAGCCTTGTCTAGTGCCTTTATAGATACCAATGGGTCTACTGCAGTGCCCGTTTATAATCAATGAAGCTGTCTGTTTAGAATAGATTTGGTCTAGCCAGGAGGCAAATCTAGTTCCAAAACCTATTCTTCCACATACTTCCTTCAAAAATTTCCAATTTAAACGATCGAAGGCTTTTTCAAAGTCAATGAATAGTAAGGCCAATTGCTTGTCACATCTTTTTTCATGGAATTCCACCAAGTTCAGCATAAATCTCACATTATTTTTCATATGTCTCCCAGGTAAAAAACCTGATTGGTCAGGGCTAATATAGCTTTTTAACACTGCTTTAAGTCTTGTTGCCAGAATAGCCGTAAATAGCTTATAGTCTGTATTAAGCAAAGCTATAGGGCGAAAATTTTTAGGTTCTAAGATGTCATCCTCAGTTTTAGGAATTAACACTGTACTAGAGCACCTCCACGAATCAGGCATCTGCCCTTTCTCAACCTGATTCATCACCATAACCAAAGGATTTATCAATTCATCCGCAAACGCTTTATAATATTCCGCTGGAAATCCGTCCGGACCAGCGGCCTTTCCTGATTTTGATGCCTGTATCGCACTGAGCACCTCCTGCGTGGAAAAATTTTGATTTATCAAATCCACTTGTGATTTATCCAAGAAGCGTATGCTTCTTTGGTCTAAATAATTATTTATTGCTTCAAGCGAGAGATGTAAGGAAGTTTGGGTTTTGGTGGGAAAAGGGGTGACACCCTCTGCTGCCATGTCCTCACTATTTGTATTTCCATCCTCCACCAATAATTTCAGTCAATCTGCCTGTGGACATTTTGTATTTCCTTCCCTCTCTCTTCAGTAGATTCCTCTGAACACAGGAGAATACAGTGAAGGAGAGTGTTGCTCTTGCTGCTTTAGCAATTGATTATTTATAACTGATGCTCAGTTTCATAGGTTCAAGTCCATTTAGGAAATTTGTTTCCTTTTAGTGAATTTTCTGAATGATTTCTTTTATGCTCAGCTCGCAGTGTACTCTTGTTCATGCTGAATAAGCAATTCCAGATCAACGCCAGCAGTTTTTCTGTCATTCTGTGATTGATAGCAAGCACGACTTCCAGGCAGTGCGGACTTTTCATTGACCTCTGCTAACTTTGGGTACTGGATTTGAATTCTAAGTCACGTCCTGCACCAGCAAGCATTTTAGAGCCTTGAGATATATAAGGAAGATTGTTATTGCCTACTTTTAAGGTATCCTAATCCCTGTGTGTTGAGGTGTATGAATTGAGACACATTATATAGCAAATACTGCTATGTTAGCTATAGTCCAGTGGAATTGGCTTTATTTGGCAGTGGCAGGATCTCATCATCATGCCCATCCTCGAGGACTGGGATGAGCACTGAATGCTCATGTGCCTCCTTGAAAATTTCTTTGAACAAGACAGCCTTCAGACATAAACATGACTTCTGGGCAAGAGGCAAAGGTAAGAATGTGGTGCCTATTCTTTCGTCATTGATGAGGAATGATGGGAATAATGATCCAATAATATCAGGAGTGTTACAGTTTCCTAATCTCTGGTGTGGGTTTCCATGGCCAAGTGGGGAATCGAACCCCAATTTACAAAGTCCAAGTACTACTCTCAAACTTCTGCACCATGCTGGCTCTCTATTGAGGAATATAAAGAATGGTTTTGCCATGCTGCAACTGTAACTATGTGAAATTGGACAGTTCCTCAATACTGTATATTTAAATAACTGAGGAATATAAATATTTAAGTATACAGTATTGAGGAAATGCCCAATTTCACATAGGTACACTTTCAGCATGGCAAAACTATTCTTTATGATACTAGCATTCATTGCAAAGATGGTCAACACAGATGATGCTGTTCAAATGTGGAATACAAAGAGGCTCAGCTTCTATTTGCCACCAGTGCAGACACATCTCAGAGAACAGGTGGTGATGTCCCATGTGATACATGTTCTACGTGTGTAAGATGCATTTCTTACATATGTGTCTGAGAAAGAGTCTGAGCTAGAGAGAAATGGTAGTTCTTGATCAAAGTCAGAACATTTTCGAATTACACAGAGCCCTTGTCTGACACAAAAATATTTAGTCTGTGAGTACTGCTGTGCATAAGTCAACAGGAAACTTGGAGGCACACACATTGTTGTGCAGAGCAAACAACCTTTTAAAAAAAATGCAACCTGCTGCCCTTGAAAGATCAGCTTCCCCCTTTAAAAGTATGAATTACTATGACTGGAATCTAATATAAACATAGATTTTGATTTTCTTTTTCTTTTTCTTTTCTTTGCTTCTTTCCTTTCCTTTTGCAGGGGAGCCGTACAATCCCCTCCCAACGTATTATACTGAAATTTTGCAAAATGTAGAATTTAGAAAACAATCCAAAACAGAAACTCTACAGAAAACTGCGTAACCCCAATAAAAATACTATTGTTTTATGCTATATGCACAGTAAGTACATGATCAGCAGGAAGTGATGTAATGCCATATCAAATTATCAGAGTACCAGGGAATTCTCTCACTGTGTGAAGTGATCAGTGACAATATCCAGTCATGTGTCCTATGCAGCTTACAGTACAGCCACACAAACTTACTTGGTGTGATATCCTCTATAAAATGGTGTCTGTCAGTGGACTGAAGCAAGCTGTGGTTTCACTATCAGCTGCTCTTGTTTCAGGATGCTTGTTAGACAAATGGAGAAATATTTCAAGAGAGTCATTGGAATGAAAAGAGAGAGCATTCTAGGAGTATCCTTCTTTGGTCTCTTATTCAAACAGATATGCAACTATCAACACACATGATCTGAAATATATTGCAAGATTAAAGCATAGAACATGATTTTAAGGGAAGGACTAATGACATGGCGCATAGAGAAGGCATCTTCTCTTTGCATTCTTAAATTACTGCAATCTCTCTTCTTGTTGCAACCCTTTGCTATCAGTCTGAATATTTGGATGTAACCCTATCAGTGTAGCTGAAGATATCTAAGCTTGAGGATTTATTAAATGTGAATGTCCCCCCCCCCCTTTTTTTTTTTTTTTTTGGTTTTGTTTTTACTGGTCCAGTGCCAGTAAATAAGTCACCAAACCTCTGGCTGAGTGTCATTTGATAGGAAAAGGCTGGGATCACAAGGAAGCCTTCTGTCTTTTAAAAAAAAAAAAAGTGCTGAGGTAAGCAATGTCAACCCCAGCTGCATCAACATGATGGTGGGAAGACAAATGAGAGCTTTCACTGCTGGATATGGGGGAATAGGGAGCCTACAGCTCTAAAAACCCTCTTCATATTCCCAAAACAGCTGTCATAACTGAAGCTGCCAGGGACTGCTTTTTAAACGACTCGCTTTGATAAGGAGAATTCTCTCACCAGCTTTTTCTTTTAGCTTATAAACATACTTGCAGCAACACATAGCTCATTGGAGAGGTAGCTGAAGACTTCAACCATTGTCGGCTTCCTGCTGTCTCTCACTGGAATCCTGTCCATGATGATCACTGCCACTTTGGTTTTACCTAACCTCATTCAAATCATGGAAAAGATGCCTTTTTGGATTACAGTTCCCAGAATCCCCAAGCCAGGTCATTTGCCATGCTGCTACAGGCTCTGGAGGTATAGTCTAAAATTTCACACACACACACACCCAGCTCTGACCTCATTTTTCAATACAGTCTGCAATTTTGTTGCTTTTGTGTGTCTTCAAGCCATTTCTAACTTATGATGACCCTAAAGTAAACCTATCATGGCTTTTTCTTGGGAAGATTTGTTCAGAGGAGGTTTGCCATTGCCTTCCCCTGAGGCTAAGAAAGTACGACTTGCCCAGTAGGTTTCATGGCCAAGCTGGGAATGAAACCCTGGTCTCCAGAGTCATAGTCAAACACTCAAGCCATTGTGCCTTGCTAGCTCTGCTTATGTTCCAAGACAAAATTATTTAGCAATTTGTCCTTCTTGAAAATCCAACACCCTTGATTGTGAAGTCTTCATTTTGAATCCAGGAGAGGAAAAGTATGGAGTGGCAGTAGAAAGCTCAGATTCAGAGATATCTTTATGCTTGCCTTGAGCTTCATATACTCTTGATCTCTCTCTCTTCCCCATACACCACCTATACCACCTGAAAATAAACCACTAATCAAGCCTCCTTGAATTACAGGCAGACGCATATTAAGCAGACTACCATGGAGTCCACTTAATGCTCAGCTAAAAGCAAGCAAGCAACAACATTTTTTCCAAACGTAAATTGCATGGACGCAGTATTTCTTGTAGGAAAGGGTGTTGTGGTGGGATAGTCAAAGTCAAATATGATTACACTGATTTGTTTGGTGCCAGTGGTCTGACAGACAGAAGCAAAGCAGTGAGGAGACGCTAAAGCGAAGGAGAAGACAAGGTGTTTGTCGGGGAAACAAACTTGAGACAGGAACAGTATTTGTGCTACAAGGCCCGCCAGCTCCTTGTGCCTGTTGCCCCGGCAATGACTGGAGGATTATGAGGAATGCTTGGAGATGATGGCCTTCTTTGGAGCTCAGGGTTGGAACAGAAGGGGGGGGGTAGTGGATGGCTTTTGTCTATCTGTTTCTTCTTCTTTTTTGATATTCAACAGATTAGACAGGCGAGTTGCTGTGGCGACGACACGGAGGAGGTCTCCAGCACACCTGCACCACAAATGAGGAGTCCCGCCAACATGGAGTTGTAGAGTCCTGGAGGCAATTTTTAGCTGTGGGAAACACAGAAGAGGGAAGAAGTGGGAGGAAGAAGGAGAGGGAGAGGTAAACAGAAAGAAATCAATGCTCTTATTGGCTTAGGTCAAAAACATGTTCCTTGTTTACAGACTACCTTTATGGACACCCAGACAACACACAGAACCCTTCTATAGAAATTACTCTGAACAACTGAGAGGCAGAAAAAGAAAAAAACACATCTGCTATGTCTAGTTACAAGCACTGTCATGGTTCTTAATTAACTTTTTTCTATATTTTAAAGGCAGGAAGGAAGGAAGGAGAGAGAGAGAGAGAAAGAAAGAAAGAAAGAAAGTACAATGACAACAAAGCCAGAAAGCGGTATGTAGGGTCTGGAGATAAAAGTGCAAAAGGATAAAATGGAAAGTTATTTCCCTTCAGGACTGACGTATACTAACATGCATCCATCTATACATATATGCACATGATTATAGTTTCTGAATATAGCTCCCCTCCTTTAAAAGTTAATTACATTGTGCAGGGGGAATGAGGGGGATTATAACTCTTTTCAGTTAAGAGAAAAGAAAGCTTGGAGAGAGCAGAAAAAATGTTAAAACCAAGGAGCACCCAAAGGCAAACATGCCACTCTGGAATGCTCTGGCATGCCTCCAAATGTTGCTAATGAACCAGTCAGCCCTGTACAGTGTCCTTGCCTCACCTCGCCTGGACAGCCCCCTGTCTTCCCATGCTCCCTCTCACCCATCACCTTCCTTCCTCCCCTCCTCCTGATTACTTAGGCTGTGATCATGTTTCACTGTGAACTGAAATTATTTTAAAGGAATCCTAGATAAAAGAACAATGGGAAGGCATTCACAGATCATTATGCTACAGCTGGGGGCCAACGTGGTAACATATTTTGCATAATGCTTAATGGAAGGTTTTATTGTCTCTTCCAATTCAGTCATTTCTCTTGCTCGGAGTTTTCCACTATTATGAGTGTCTGATACGAGCAAATGCTCTGGACAGTCTTTCTTTCTTTCTTTCTTTCTTTCTTTCTTTTCTTTTCTTTTCTTTCTTTCTTTTGCAAACATGTCTGTTATCGTTTATGTATGTGAAAGCTAGGCAATACCCTGAGCTCACTCAGCAGAGCTCAAGGATATATGCAAAATAACAAAAAGAACATAGCAGCCAAAGAACCAGCTCCTTCCATTATTACCACTGGCACCACTTATAATATTGTCTTGAGATAACAGGCCAAATTATTCTTCCACCGAAAGCACCAATCACTGTGCAATACTATTTAGAATCTAAGTTCACGTCCGGTTTCTAAAAACATCCGTTTAAGGTCTATGACAGGCTCCAGGGAATGAAAATTATATTTAAATAGAAAATTGTTTCTCCAGGAGAAGAGAGCTCGTGGCAAGGCTAGAGAGACTTCTGAGAGAAAGTATAAACAAATTATTTTTGTCCAAAGGAGGAAAACATTTCTTGTTAGAGGGGTGGCTCTGTGGTTAATGTCCTAAGTGAGATACCCCATTAGTGCATGTATATATGTTTATTTTCCTCTCTCTCCAAAGGAAAGTATACATTAGTGAAATACAAGAAGTGCCCCCATTTTTGGATGCTCCATTATCAGATGACTTGCTCTCCTGACACTTGCAAGTAAAGGAAAAGTTCAGTTAATCTGATGAGGAGTCTGCTCTTTTGTCCATTTTTCTTGCCTATGGAGGCTTGCTTGGGATGGACCATGAACATACACGCTGCTTGCAAAGTGAATTGAGAGCAGGGAGTAAGCACCAAAGCTTTTCCGATGAATTCCGGTTTCTGACAGTGCTGCAGTCCCTAATCTGTCAGATAACTGGGGGCTTCCTGTATCTAAATGTTAAAATTAGTGTATGAGGCCTCTCTAAATGGCACACTTTATTTGAACACTAGTTTATGCTAGGCATTGCACTGTTGCAACCAGATTATTATTATTTTTTAAAAAAGAAACTTTAAAAGTACTGTCCTAGTTACTTTTGAGGAACAGAAGAGTAAACATTTTTTCAAATATAACTATATCAGTACCCTAACTCCTTTTTGAGGTCTTTGAATGACAGCAGTAACAAATTCTTTTAAAATAACTTTCCAAAGTCTGCTTGTTTTTTGGTCCTGCCTTTCAATTTTCTGTCAGATCTTGACTATTTTTTTATCTTGGCTCCCAGTTCCTAGCTCCTGAATCTCTCTGGCTGCTGCATATGTCATGGCCTAGACCTCACAGTGGTAGGCCTGACACTGGTGTCTCAACTTTAGTTTTCGTGCAAAAGCTATGTCTATTTGAAAGAGAGATGATCTTGAAGTGGGTCTATGATAAAAAATTTCAGTTAAATTGCATTTAATGATTTCCCTCCAATCCGAAATTTTTCTCCTGAGGTTTTAAAGTAAACTGTAATAACTGAAATAATTCAAAATGAATTCTAATAGTTCCATGAGAGAAGTATAGCTTTCCCTCCTAAAAGAAATGATGATGTTTAACAAGTAACTTCTTGGATATTTGTAATGACTTACATAAAAAAGTAATTTTTAAAGCTCCAAATAAAATGACAGAGCTACAAAATAAGCATGATGCTATATTGGGATTAACCTACATTTAAGGTCCTGCCTGCACTGGCTAGGATACTCTGAGAAAGCCTGAAATACGCTGGACCCAGAGTTGCCCTAACCTCTTTCCATTATCTCACTCTCTTTTCCAATGCTGGGTGGCTGTTTGAAACACGTCCCAGTTAGTTCACCACAGCGCTTCACACTGAGGTCAGAACGAGGCACTCAGCAGTGATCACATGGCTGGGTGCCTCGTTCTAATCTCAGAGTGAGCAACTTGTGATGGTAGCAGATGCACTGGGTGGCACAGCAGGACATGTTTCAAACAGCCGCCTGGCATTAGAATGGAGGGCAAACAGGGAATTATTTTAATTCATATTAAGAGGTGTACACCCCAGTTCTGGTGCTGAATGGGCCACATGTTCACCAGTCTGTTAGCACCAGAATTGGGGTTTGGCCCATGTACTGTCCATTCTCCTTGCCGAGAAGACAAGGGGAGGGGCACATGCAAACAGAGCCTTAGAATCATACTATAAAGGAGCTTTCCCTAGACTTGTGCCTTTCAGACATATCAGACAACAAGTGGAACTACAACTACAACTTCCATTATCTCTGCAACTTCCATCATCACCAGTCACCATGGAGGGGACTTGGCTGGGTAAAGTCTGTTCTAAAGCTTCTGACATTGCCAATTGAATTTAGGTAAATTCACGTGGCATAGACTATGGACACATGGCATATGACTGAAACAAAGACTTTTCATTGTGCCTCTTTTGCAGCAGTGATGCTGACAACAATACATCTTGTTATGCCTCTACTATTTTACCCAGCAAAGCCATTCCAACTCCAAATGGTGTTGAATCTATTGGGATCAGGCTCAGAGAATCTTGAGTTAACCTGCTGTGATGAATTATTTTGAAATCTTGAATATAAAGTTGCTTGTATTTGCTTGTAACTTGATACCAAAGTTATCACAGACTCTGGGGAAGTGTCCATCTTGTTGGTTTTCTTGGGATCAGTTTCAGTTGTTGCAGTCACGTAACTGGGCAAGATGCTTGAATCAGTTAGTTTCTCCACATATACGTTTGACTCTTATCCATCTTGTTGATAAGATCTAGCAGATATGTACTGGTTGGGTGGGTCTAGGGAGTGTTGAATGCCTCACTATATAAAGGTGAGGTGCCTACTGTCATGAAGGAGGTTGTAGTGCATCCTCTCCTGAAGAAGGCCTTTATGGAAATCCTGAAGTATGTGGGAATTAGCATCTTACTGCTGGTATTCCCCTTTTAGGCACATGCTTGAGCATGTGTTAGCTGGACAACGTCAGGTATTTCTTGAAGGAAATGGATGATCTGGACCCATTTGTTTGATTTCAGGCCAGGTATGGCACCCAAATGACCCTGGTTTCCCTATCTGCCCACCTGTTACTTCTGAAAGACAGGGGTAGTACTATCCAATTGAGGTTCTCTGGCTTATGACAGCCATCAGCCTGTTTAATCTGTTGGATGCAGGAGAGAGGCACCATGTTATGGCATTTTCACTCCTGTCTATCAGGCCAGAGAGTGGCAGTAAGGGATTCCTCTTCAGTCTTGTGCCAATAAGCTATGGGTTGCCACAGGGGTCCATCTCCTCTCCTTTGCTGTTCAATATCTATATGAAGCTGCTGGAGGGGGTGGGGTCATTAGGAGATTTGGGTTTGGATACCATGAGTATACTAATGATACTGAGCTCTATGATTTGTTGGCTAAGGCTATGCAGGTGCAGGACTGATGCCTGGATGCTGTGTATGAAGGCTAATAAACTGAAGCTGAATCCTTCATGGAGGCTCTGTGGATTGGTGGTTCCCAGGACTGTAAACTGGGTAAACTACTTGCCCCGGGCAGGATTGAACTCCCTCTGAAGGAACAAGTACATAGGTAAGCCCAGGTGGCCACTGTGACTCAGAATGCCTGATCATCACAGTTTTTTTTTTTTCTGGACTGAAATAACAACTGCAGTAGTCCATGAATTTCAATGTGTTCTACATGAAGCTGACTTGGAGGTTTCAGCTAATGTAAAATGTGGCAACACCACATTTAATACCAGTCTTAAAGCAGTTTCATTGGTAGCCAATATGCTTCCATTCTGAATTCAAAGTGCTGATGATGACATTCAAAGCTTCAAATGGCTTGGGACAGAAACAGGCTACAGAGTTTCCTGTAAATTCTACAGCAAACCCTGGCCATTTACATGCCCCCTGCATTCCTACTTTTCCATGCATTGCTCCAACTGAGAAGCCTCCCATCACTGTGTCTGATGCAGAAACTGAGTACCTGGCCACATGTGTGCAGCCAGGCACCTCATTTCCACATCAGACAGGGTGATGAGGGGCTTTTCAGTTGGTGTAATGGCACGGCAAGGTAAGGAGCATGCAGCTGTCAGGGATGGGTGTGTAAACACCCACTTGTCCCTGTGCTGACCCAGGGACCAATCTGGGTCAGCAGTGGGCCCAGAGTAGCATGGGTTGATCCTGGCTCATCTGTTCAGCCCCTATATAAATAGCATGCACAGTTTTCCAGGCTTAATGTGATCTAAAAGTATGAAAAAAAAAATGGGCATACATTCTTGTTAGCATGGGTTATGGTTAAAATGAAAGAAGAGTAGCCAAAATCTGACTCTGAAAGGGGTAAGATGAGAGTGCAGGGTTTGGCAACTATGTAAGCTTGCTCCAGATCTAGGTTATTAATGTTGGGCTAAAATGTTCTAATAATCTATACCACAAAAGTGGGGCTTGTTTCTTTTTGTTAAGAAATGGATGATGTTTTAGAAGTTAAAACTTTTTAAAAGGAAGCAGTTCACCAAAACCATGTATTATTCCTGAGCCCCTAGTTACCAGTAAATGAGAGAAATGTTCTTTGAAAATGCTAAAAAACTCTATGTGACTGAAGTTAGCAATTTACAGCATATCTTGGTTTCCTGTAGGAAGTGGGGAAGCAGTCGGAGGAAATTCTAAATGTCTTAAGATTCTAACCACGTGCTAAATGAGGTTTCACAGAGGCTACTGCAGAGTACCGCAATGTACCATTATCTGATCACTTTTAAAACATCATATACATGATCTGTAGCATTTTTAAAGAAAGGGCTCTGACATTTGTTCTATGACTCTGTGAGAAGTGGTGTGTGAATTACAAAACAAGCTGCTGAAAGTGTTGCTTTCCCACACCTTTAAATTTAATGTTTGAGAAACTCAGACCCGAACCACCCCTGGACCTTCATGGCTCTTCTCAGTCTTGAAAAAAAGAATCCTCTGACCATTCTGATCAAAAGAGTAATTTTAAGAGTGATGTCACTGGAGGTGGACTCTTGACACTATTACAAGGTTGGTGTTACAAGGGGCAGCCCCTGATTAAACCTTCAGGCATGATAAATTAAGCAGCAATCATAATTATGCAGATTATAACATTCAAATTAAAAAAACACCCCACAAAGACTGCATCCACATTACAGAAATAATGCAGTTTGACACCACTTTAACTGCCACAGCTCAATGCTATGGAATCCCAGGAGCTGTAGTTTTGTGAGATATTTAGCCTTCTCTGTCAAATAGCTCTGGTGCCACAATAAACTACAAATCACAGAATTCCTTAGCATGGAGCCATAGCAGTTAAAGCAGTGTCGAACTACATTATTTCTACAGTGCAGATGCAGCCAAAGTCTACAATAATAAGAAACGGAGGGAGGGAGAAGGAGAGATACGTATTTTCAAGAGAGTGCTCTTGCCCTGACATTCCTCCCTTTCAACATGAGAACTGGAGAAGAAGGTCTAGAAATGGAGGGTCAGGTTCTGAGTCCTGGGAATCCTGGCTCAGGAAGCATCATTATTATTTTTTACAGAAAGCCTGCTTTTTGCATGGAACATCTTTGACAACTCTTTATAACATGTTGGTTGAAATCTAGTGTCACTGAATGGATCTGTCCTGACACAATGGAGTTTCTTCATACTTCCCCCCCCAATACTCAAAGATCTTTCATTATATCACACTTAGGGCTGGGAAGATCCAATAAAGTTTCAGTAAGTTGAAAGCAGTTGAAATACATTCTTTTATTTTATACCCATCTCTGATCAAATAGGTTTTGCAGGCTTTTGAAGCATTACAAACCCCTACAAAATCTAGGAATAGATAGGACAGTGGGGAAAGTGCACACTCAATTATTAAGATGTAATATTGCCTTTAGTTCTTTGATGACCATTACTTTTAGCATAATAATAAAGGATATGCTGATAAGTACACAAATACTTTACTGAGGCTTCAATGGAGGCAGACAGGGGCATATTTTTAGGACAGTTGTGTCAGAAAATGCATGGTAGATGACACATAGCTTCTCCAGGCAGTCAAAGAATGTGACCAACTTCGTTCCTTATTTACATTTCCCTCGTGTGATGTAACATCACCAAAGAAGATGTAGGAATAGTGTGTACCATCTTTTTTTGTATGGGGAATTCAGCTATAATTCATTGAGTCAGGTGGAACTTGGTTTCATACTTTGACCACTTTTATGAAAGAAAGGGGGAGGGAATACTCTGTTCAACAACATATTGGAGGTTTTGGAATCTGAAATATAATGTTCCCAACAGGATTTTGACCATTACTTGATACAGCTCCCAGAATACCTCACCCAATATGGCCTCTGGGGCATTCTGAAAAAGCAAGTGTTCTTCTAAACCAAATTGTAAGGAAAGTAACATATCCAAGCCTGAATTTGCCTGAATTCTTATTCCTGGTCCTATACCAGAGACTTTCAGATTCTGTTTTGCTTATGCTTTCTCATAAGTGTAAAAAGCATGCTAAACTTGTATTTTCAGAACTATGACTTTATAATGTCTGGTGTGAGGGTATTGACAGTTGTGCTTGGCTGTTGTTTCCTGAGTTTTGGGAACTTTGGTATTCTATAACATTCTTCTTCAATAGCCTCCTTACTTCTCTACCCAATACTATTTAGCAATTGAAGCTGGCTTTGAGCATACTAATATACTGAGATCAGCTATGTTCATTTTATATCCCTGAATGCCATCTATTTGTGCAGTGCATCAAAGACGTAAAATGCTATGTGTGGTAAGTGCTAAGTTATTATACATTCCCTTTTTTTTTCTAAAGCACTTTGGGAAATCAATATGTTACTCAGAAAGACTGCATTGTCTCAGACTGATCTGCTCTCTTTTATAGCTGAAGGGAAGGATAAAGAATGGAGGGTTCATGGCGCTGTTCAGAATTTCCAGCTAATACAGGCTTCAAATAAATGGGTCTGATTTCTGTTTTGTTTCTCTGTTACCAGTAAGGCATTATCAAAAACTACCTCTCAATATTTTTTTTTCAAGTTAGCACATCCTCATCTGAAATTATGCAATAAATAAATACATGACAGTGGTTTATCTCTGGGATGATCTGCAAAAAGGAAAATCATTTCTATAATCCCGTTGTACGTAGGCTATCCCTTGGTGATAGATACGTATAGTATTGTTTTTCACATTAGCTCCCCCTTCTCCCCCACATGAAATGAAAGTGTGCAGATATATATGAATCTAAATACAGAAGAGGACAGGTTACATTGTCCTGTTGGACACTGCTGGGGATTTCAAAGGGATCTCCCATTCCAAGTCTCGTCAAACTGGCTCTGGCTCTTCTCTTCTCCAGGATAAACATACCCAAGCTCCCTAAGCCACTCCACATACAGCATGGTTTCCAGACCTTTCACCATTTTGATCACCCTCCTCTGTCCTTTAACCAAATGTCATTTCTGTATCAGTGAGGGGAAACTTTCTCTAAACTGCAGTTTTTTCTTTGGAGCAGGATTTAAACATCATTGATGGGCTACCAACTTTTTACCTGGCAGGACTCTTGCGATTTGAAAGCAACAACTGTTTGACATTTGTATTATTACTCTCAACTAGATTTAAACTGTTGAATCAATGGGATTTACCTACACATAGACTCACCATTGAAAAATTGATTCAATGGGTCTTCTCTAAATGGGAGAAACCAAGACAATTCTGGCCAATATTTGGCAAGCTAGGAGTATCTGTAGATTACCGAATGTTATGGTTTTCATAGGTCTGCCTGACATGCATTTTAAAGGCAAAAGAGAAGAGAAGTTGATAACCCTTATGAAAGAAGCTCCCAAGAGATTGGCAGGTAGGAATCTCTTCCTCAACTCTTTTGGTTGCTATGAAAAACCAAAACAGTCTGAGTTAATAGTGGACATTTGCTGTAAAGGCTCAAAGAAGTTGTTTTTTGGATCACAACTCCCAAAATCCTCAACCAGGTGGCTGGAGACTCTGGGAGCTGCCATCTGAGAAAAATAACTTTTCCAAGCTCTGTAAAAGGGATTGACGCATTATGTTTTCTTCGACTGAAAAGAAGAATCAGGCAAAAGAGATAACTTTGTAATTTGTTGAAGAGAGTCAGTTGAAATCTTACCTGTTCTCCAGTTATTCCAAAGCTTTGACAGGTAAAAGTATTCTTTGAGTTCTCCAGCTGCTTCAGTTTTCCATCTCTACTGAGGTCCAAAACACACTGCAGAAATAATCCAGTTTGAGATTGCTTTAACTGCCTTGGCTCAATACTAGGAAATCCTGGGCATTGTAGTTTATTGTGGCACCAGAGCTCTCTGACAGTGAAGATTAAATGTCTCATTAAACTACAGTTCCCAGAATTCCCTAGCATTGAGCCAAGACAGTTAAAGCGGTCTCAAACTGCATTATTTCTGCTGTGTGTTTTGGACCTGAGTGGTTCACTCTGAGCAGGTTTTTCTAAGTAAATTGGCTCATTGTCTTGAAATTGCCCAAGTTGCTGTACTAGTGCAGCTTGAATTAAACCACTGTTGGAGGTATAACTGTGTTATCTCATGTTATGTTGCACTTATAATGTAACTTAATTATTTTTCAGTTACAGCAAAAAGAAATTAGTTCTCAATACAGGTCGAGTCTCCCATATCTGGAATTCTCAAATCTGAAATATTCCAAAATTCATATAGGAGGGAGGCTGTGACAGTGACACCTTTGCTTTCTGATGGCTCAGCATATGCAAACTTTGTTTCATGTACAAAATTATTTCAAAAGATTGTGTATAAAATTACTTTTGGGCTAGGTGCATAAAGTGAATTTAAAACATAAATGAATTTCATATCCCAGCTCTAAGACATCTCATTATGTATATGGAAATATTCCAAACTCCCCCCCCCCCCAAAAAAAAAAAATCCACAACACTTCTGGTCCCAAGCATTTTGGACAAGGGAGAGTCAACCTGTAATATGTTATTTGTACTAGTTACTTCAAAAACTTGTTGTTTGTAACAACATAACTTCATACTAATAATTTCAAAAAGGAGTATGCCTCCTTTTAATGATATGCTGGAATGAGTGAGGATGATTTGAATCATAGTGTAGCACTGTGGCTGAAAGAGTAAATTAAAAATCTAGAAGTGCCTGGTTTGAATTTTACTTCTGCCATGAAAGTGAGTTTTTAAACCTCTCTGAGCCTCTGCGCCCCAGTCTACCGTTTGCATTATAGGAGAAATAAGAATACTGATTTGTCTTATAGCAGGGATGGACAGAAGTGGATCAAGATCTACAGTATGTCATCCATACTGATTTCCAATAGAATAATATGGAGTTCCAATTCTCAATTACCTAGCAATAGCATGAACTAAATTTTTTTAATTGAATTGAAAATTATCAAAAAATCTCTCCTTTAAATTAGATTGCCAGAAATGAATGTTGGAGGAAGGGTAGTAATGCAGTTGTAGCATTTATTTATATATTTAATTTAGTGTGAAAAGACTTGTGATTTCAGTTCTGGCACTGATGAATAATATTCCTGAGCTCAAGGGCACCCTGTGCCTTAAGTAGATAATGCATTTGGAATACTTGGATCACTTGAAAATGATAATGATGATGATAATAATAATAATAATAATAATAATAAGCTTCCTATAGTATACCTGGATATTATTATTATTAGTTGTTGATGTTAGTATTAGTATTTTCCTGAGACACAGCAGAATCTAGTCTGATCCTTTAAGGCAATCTTTATGCTCTTGTTTGACCTTTAAAAAAATCATTCCTTGCCACAACGATCTTTCTTCCACTACTTCTACTCTTTGTCCTGGATTTTTAAACAATTTCTAGATATTAAGATTCAGTTTTAAAAATTGTCACTTAAAGTTTCTGAAAAGCTCACTTGCTTACTTCTGAACAAAACAACAACAGCAACAAATCTGTCCTTAAATATTTTTCTTTTAGCCCTCTGAGTGCCCAACTTCCAAAGACTCTAAACAGAAAAGAAGTGCCTTTCATGAAGGAAGGCTCCCTTATCCCACCATCTGCTGAGAGAAAGAGAGAACCCCTTGCCATCCAATTGCTATCAATAAAAGAAAAGAAAAAGAAGGAAAGAAAGAAAGAAAGAAAGAAAGAACACTAGGGATTTTTATATCCTGTGTTGCCCTTTGGCTAAAGAGAAGGAAAAGGAAAGTGGGGAGGGGATTGTATGATCCTAGCAAATAGAAATGACCACATCTTAAGTTAAGTCACTACTTGGAGTCATTGGCTGTAATTTTGGAGGGCAAACCTGAGCGATGCAAAGAGATGGGAAGAAAGTCCTTGTGTTAAGCTGGCATGTGCCAGTGGATAAATGGCTGGCACTTGCAAAGCTGCATTGCAGGGGAGCTTTTAGCTGTTCACTGCTGCCAGCTGATGTCTCTCGAAGCACCACTGCCAAGAAGGCCAAACTGGAAGCAGGTGCAGAGCTCAGGGAACTGAATGTGGTGGTGGTGGGTGAGAAGGAAAAGAAAAGGAGTAGAAGAAGAACAGAACTTCTCTTGTTAGAACGCGGTTGCCTTCACTGAGACCTGAACAATGCTTTACTTTAAAACTTGGAGAATATTTTTTAGCCTGATAGACTATTGCAAACCCACTCTGACAATCCTCTTACATTTATGCACTGAACTAAAAGGCTCGCACCGCCCCCTGCCTCTCCCTTCTGCAGAGCTGTGGATTGCTGAGCAGAATGTTGCATGCTGATTATGGCAGCTTTGCTTCAGAGACAGAGAGCATCTGCTTCTTAATGTGCCCCCATTGTCCCACCCCCAGTCAAACTGCTCTTTGGGAACTTCCACCTCCCTTAGTCCAGGGCCTGGGAAAAGTACCTCTCACCCTCCTCCCTGCCCAACTCCAGTCTCAGACTTCACCGTGCCATGTCACCAGTTCAGGCATTGTAACATGCCGCCTCCTGATAAGAAAGAAGGCAGGCATCAGCAATGCCAAGAATGTACATTCCTTTCAGAGGCGCAAGCAAGATGTGGCACTCCCGTTTGCAGCCAAAGGGATTCTCTGTTCTTCTATATATTTTGCCCAACACTCAGAACTGTGGATAGAAAAAAAGAGCAAATAATAGGTGTCTGATAATAGAACCACCATCCGACCATACCTGTGCAATCTGCAAGAAAATGTTGCAGGGTGGAGAGTACCGGAAAAGAACTGCAGCTAGATATGCCCTCTTCCATTTCTCCTTCCCATCCCCATTTTTCCATTCCCCAGCAGTTGCCGTTCTATGGCCACCAACCTTCATTGAAGGGTGTGTATGTGTGTGTTAGTGTGACATGACACCTGCATGTATGTGTTATCTTATTCCCCTCTCAATGTTCATTTGTGGGCTTTACAACTTTTTTAATGAGTCAGTGTAGCATAGTGGTTTGAGTGTTGACCTACAACACTGGAGATGGGTTTGATTTCCAACATGGCCATGAAATCCACTGGGTGACCTTGGGCACATCACACGCTCTCAGCCTCAGGTGAAGGCAATGGCAAACCTCCTCTGAACAAATCTTGCCAAGAAAACCACATGATAAATTCGCTTCACAGTTGCCATAAGTCAGAAATGAATTGAAGGCACACAACAAGAAGTCTCAAAGGTACTACAGGATTCCCTTATATGTTTTAAAGCTAAAACAGATTAACACTGCTGTGTCTTTGAATACTACAAACAAATGCAAGAACAATAAACATATGAAATAAACCATAAAACCATAACATCCAAAGCAAGGTGAAATATGACTACAGAGCAAGGAAAAGTGAATAAAAAAGTGGTATCAAAAACAACATAAGAGTGGCGCTGGTTGAACTTCTGTGGTGTAGTGGGGTGCCACTATCCCATTTTG
>NC_056523.1:235577703-235665035 GCF_019175285.1 Sceloporus undulatus
ATATTGTAATGTTGATCTTTTTTTATGTTTTATTTGTGTTGTATTTGTTCTCATTTTTAAAGCCATCTTGAGTCCCCATTCTGTGGAAAAGGCAGGATACAAATAAATGATAGTAGCAATAATACTAATACCACTAATAAAACCATAACAACAACAACTGTACTAGAAAAAAAAGATAACTCCTTAGTAGTCATCCACTTCATTTTATTTGGCAGAGACATTCAAAGTCAAGCCAGGCCTCTGGGGAAAATCTTAAGGTTCACATAACATATGACATAAATTGCATGAGGAAGTCTCAGATTAGAAACATTAAAACCAGTACAGTACTTTAAATCTGGCCTAAAACAAAACTGGGAGACTGTATAGGTAACAAAAGGGGCAGAGTATAGTAAAATTTCGCAGTTCCAGTTCATAGCCATAGGGTCTATTTTTGGGCCATATGCAGGAGCTTATCACACCACCTCTGTTCTATTCACAATTGTGTTAATGAAGGGAAGTGCATACATGCCGGTTTGGGAGTACTCCCTACTACACATCCCTCCATTAGTGCAATCAGGCTGTTCCTGGCCCTTCATGCTCTCTTCTGCCCTTGTCCTTAACCCAATCTCCCTGCCCTATGCCCTGCCCAGTGTGCTTTGCATTTGTGTGTATGGGTTTTTTAAAACACAATTGCAAAGTTAGGTAAATGCATTTTTTAAAAATGGAAAAAATAAAGTAAAAAAAACTGTGGAAAGGTTGTTCTGAAATAGTGAAGTGGAGGGGGAGAGGTTGAGACACTGACACCACGGGATTGCACAATCCTGGAACTGTTCTGGGATGTTGTTGTTGTTGTGTGCCTTCAAATCATTTCCAGCTTATGGCAACCCTAAGGCTAACCTATAGATTTTCTTGGTAAGTTTCTTCAGAGGGGTTTGCCACTGCCATCCCCTGAGGCTGAGAGAGTACAGTAACTTAATCAAGGTCACCCAGTGGGTTTCCATAGCCAAATGGGAATTCAAACCTTGTTCTCCAGAGTCCAATGCTCAAACCACGGCAGACAATTTTCTGTTATATGGTTCAGGACACTGCTCACATCCATTTTAAGCCAACAAGTAAATAGAAAATGCACTTCAACATGAAATCTCCTTTGAACATTGAACAATTCCAAAGAAATGTGAGATGGACGAACAGTCAGTCAGTCAGTCAGTTATCTGAAATCTATACTTCATTATTTGTTGTACCCAGTGTTCTCCTGAATTCATTTCAGTGAAGGGTGAGTAAGGCGCAGTACAGAGTGCCAGGAAGAGGCAGCCGGGAGCTTCCTCTCTTATCTGCGTAGCTGCACCACAGCAACTAAATTGCACGATACAGCTACGCAAAAAAAGGACAGCTAAAAAGTGGCTCCTTTTTGTGCTGCCGCAAACAGCTGGTGGTGGTGTGAGCACATCGCTGCTGCACAGCTCCATCTGGAGGCCACGCAGCAGTGACATCATCACTACGCTATTCAGCGCTGCGCAGCAAGGACACCCTCGTCACATGCAAAGGGAGTGTGGGCGGGGCGCCCCTTGCACGTGACAAGGGCATCCTTCTGGGCCCGTCTGTACCGGGCCTAAGAAAAGATGCTGAGGGAAGGGTAATTGTTTCAAACTGGACAGTGGAATGGTGCTTTGGGCACGGGCACACACACACGCCCCACACACCAGTGATGTGATGACTGTCACCCACTGTTTCCCATCCTACCTTGGGGTGGGAGGATGCAGATGGCTGCAGAATGGGAAAGTTTTCTCATTTATTTGATGGCCCAAGCCATTGCAAGCCCTATTATTGAAGACTGTGCTATACTCATTCAAAATGGATTCTGATATTTAAATAGCTGTGAGAAGCTCTGAGCAACCATTCTCAGTGAGAATATCCCAGTGAGATTAAATTAAAGCCAATAATTCAGCATATGCCATCTGGAATCAGAGCTGAGTAAATCCAGAGGGGTGCTTCTATGCATGTGTACTAAGACAAGGTAGTAGAGAGAACATGGCAGTGCTTCTTTTCAGTATTTGTCTTCATCATCTGGTGAAACTGTCAAAAAGAGCTTCTTCTCAGAGTAGGGAATGGTAGCAGAGACTCTGAAGTGTTCTGACACTGGAAGATTTTTTAAAATAAAGTATTCCCTCTCTATTCCTGTAGCATCTCCTTTCTTTTTATACTATTCTGTTTGCCTAGAGTTGCCTAGCCAAAACGATCTCAAGCCTTGAGATTTCAGGTCAAAATGTGAGCCCTAGAGATAACTCCTTTGATGTCACAGGAGGAAGCCTTCACAATGTTAAATGGGTGGTGTTAGCAGAGGTAACCCCTGGTTATGTTATTAAGCATGATACATTAACCATTAACCATATGCTTATTCAAAAATACCAAGTCTAATAAATGAATAAAATATATATACATATATATTTTCAAGGCAGCACTATCACCCTGAGATTCTTCTCCCTTAATCCAGGAACTGGGGAAGTCCTAAGTTCTGGCAAACCTAGATATACCTATGAAAACTTTCTGAGAGCAGGACATGGTACCTACTACTCTCTTGCACACACTTTGGTTGAGCATGCCTTGCCAAGTGCCAGGCTGGTCCTACCTTTAGGCAAAGTGAAGTGACCACAAGTGTTGAGAGACAACAGTGGCCACCCCAGTTCTTCCTCTTGAGCCCTCCACCTTTCTGCTGGAGAACAGAACTGTATGTGCCAAATGACCTGACCTACACACCCTAAACTAGCCTGCTAGACACTGTCCCACCATCAATGTTGGAGTAAGTCAAGGAGGGCCTTTTTTGGTATTTGGTGAGGGCAGCTAAGCTGCTCCTTTCCATTTACCTATTGGCAGTCAGAAACCTTGATATTTAGACAAGCCTATGAAAGTAGGCTGGCTGCTGAGTAAGGAGATTTTTGTTTGCTTGTTTGTTTGTTTGTTTGAAGTGGAATGTCTCCCTGTCCATCTACCTCCTACTTGTGTTTTTAAACTACTTGTAATTCAGTTTTAGTTTAATGTGGTAATTGATTTAATTGTATTTTAATATGATTTGAATCTCACTGATAGTCCCAACTAAAGTAGAACGGCCAAAACACTAGCATGTATTTTTCTGTTAAGTCATCATTCACCAGTTGATTAACTAGGTCTAGTCTTACTTGGGACTAACCAACTGGATTGAGGCAACTATGTTTTGCTGATATTTGTTTCTGAATCATATTGTGAGCTATCTTGGGTCCCATTATTGAAAAAGGCAGGCTACAAAATAAACAAGCCACCAGGCCAATTTGCTTCTCTGTGTGGAACCATCTTGTTCTTGGCCTCAGGAGACACTGGAGAAGGGGAACTACCTTGTTCTGCTCAGTAAAATGTCTTTGGGTAATTCTGTCAAAGTGGCCAACTGACTATTCAACCAGAGCCTAAATTTAAAGGAATCTCCAGGTCTCCCAGAATCCCCCAGCCAGCACAAACCCTGTCTATGCCAGCTGGAGGCTTCTGAGAGTAATATGCCCAAAAGTAACTTTCTCAGGCTTCATGGATAACCACAGCCTGTCTTGAGAGCTTAGTTTTTAAAGACAGCATAATATTCAAGAACGTCATAGTTTCCTAGAAGAAAATGGATGCCATTATTTCGGGTTACCATTGTCACAAAGGGTGGGCAAATGGAAAAGATGTCCAAAGATTTGCAATGAACATTGCATCCCTAGGTTCTAATTTTAAGGGAGAGATAGGGAAAACATCATGGATTTGAAACAATTAGGAAGGTCAAGGAAGAAAGTGTTCACGTTTGTTGCTGAACATAAAGAAAACAAAAATAATCACCATGGAGGAGCTACATAAATTCAAAGAGGATATTGAAATAGTTAAAGATTCCCCATACCTTGGATCAAACTTTGATCAGAATGGAGAGTGCACTCAAGAAATAAGAAGAAGACTAGGAATGGGAAGGGCGGCAATAAAAGAACTAGACAAGATCCTAAAGAGTAAAGGTATACAACAGAGCACTAAAATTAGAATTGTCCAATCCACTGTATTCCCCATCACCATGTATGGATGTGAGAACCTGACAGTGAAGAATGTGGATAAAAAGAAAATCAACCCTTTTGAACTGTGGTGCTGGAGAAGAGTGCTGAGAATACCAGGGACAGCCAAAAAGACAAAGAAATGGATCAATGAACAGATCAAGCCTGAACGCTCTTGGAATCCAGGATGATTAAACTGAGGCTGTCATACTTTAGCCACATCATGAGAAGGGATGAATCACTGGAAAATGCTATAATCCTAAGAAAGGTATAAAGCAGCAGAAAGAGAGAAAAACCATATACCATGTGGCTAGACTCAATTAGGGAGGCCAGAATCTACAAGATCTAAGCAGAGCAGTGGAGAACAGTGGGTCTTGAAGATGTCTCATCTAGAGGGTCACCATGAGTTGAGGTCCATTCAAGGGCAGCTAGCAACATCAACAAATGGTTTTTGAATTATTCTTGCAGTGAAAGGGAAATACTCTTTCTTTTAATGTTCTTTCATGGATAATGGTTTCGGCTAGATATTAAGTGGAAAAAAGCTGTGAACACCTGCTCTAAAGGGTTAATCCACATGATGTTAGCAAATGGGATGCCTCTAAATCCTAGCTGCTTCTTGGTCAGCGCTCTAACACAGCCATAACTCATCTGATTTTATTTCATGGTACTCAAGAAAGCATTTGAAATGGATAAGCACTTTGCAAGGGTGGTGTTTTTTTCTGTGTGCATGCAAGTGGGTGATTAAAAGCTTCCAACAATTAGTGTTCCACTATATTTATACATAGATAAAATGAAAAACCTCAGCAAAGTAGAATAGCTCAATAATAATGCCACAAAACTGCTAATGGGATAGGTTACAAAAAAGAAAAAAGAAAGAAAAGAAAAGAAAAAAGAACTGACTACCAAGCACAGTAATAAGAAAGCAAATAATATAGTTATATATGTATGCTGTAAAGAGGCAATGCAGCCAAGGCCTATTAACTGAAACCATAGATGAAGAGGACTTATGTCATCAGGCTTTGAATTTTGCACATTTTGAACATCTTCCAAAATGAATAATCCACTGTTTGAAATATTATAGCCATGGTGAGGGAGAAGGGGTCTCCCCATTACAACCTTATAGCCTCCAACATTCACATCCTACTGTAAATACATCACATACTGTATCGTGTTCCTTACAATGAACCTTTAAATCCCCCCCCCCCCCCGCCAGCCCCTGATTTCTCAGTTTTAAAGGCCTTGTCACTAAAAGGTTAGTGTCTGGGCAACTGGAACTGTAGTTTGTTCCTTCTCAAATGTGAATTCTTTCACATTCATTTCCTGCTTCTATGCATTTTACCTGAGCTGTGGGACCTACTCCCAAATAAGAATGTGTAATATTCTAGTTTGGGCATAAATAGTGTATATCCAGCTTCCTGAACACCATGACTAATAATGAAGCACAGAGATTTTATCACTATGGTGTATGTTTTCAAGATTTCCAAGGGGAATAACTCTCCCGTATGTCATAATACAAATGTTTAATCTTCTACATTTGTCATTGCTCTGGAACTCTAACAGCAGTACCTTGGACAGCTGGCATGGTGTAGTGTGGTTTGAGCATTTGACTATGGGTTGAATGTTGGGAGAATCACATTTTCTCAGCCTCTGAGGAAGGGAAAAGCCAATCCTTTCTGAACAAATCTTGCCAACAAAACACTGTGATACTTGCACCTTAGGATCACTATAAGTTGGAAATGATTTGAAAACACACAACTACAACAAGCACTGCCTTATAGTAAAGAGCATTAGTACAGAGTAAGAAACAGATTTACCAGTAGCAGAGGTAGAGCTTAGAAAAATTACTGTTTGAACTACAACTCCCAGAATAACCCAATAAACCAGGCTTGGAAGCTACAGTTCAAAGAAGTATCTTTTCCATGCTCTTGGAGGTTGTCTCTATTGCAAAGAGTCTTGCAAGCTTGTTCTTTCTGTATCTACAGCATTTACATATACCCTCTAACTGTTGTTTAACAGGGATGGCCCCAGTTAATTTTCTGCTGTCCCACTTTCTTAGGCTTTTTTTTTTTTAATGTTCTGGTTTCTCTCTCATCCTTTCACTTTCTGCTTTTGTCCTTGCCTTACTTCAGTTTCTTCAAACTGAAGGGTAGTCTACATATTTAAAATACTCCTCTTTCTAGATGAACAGAATGTGATCTGGCTCCACACTATTCAAAGAATGTAGAGAGGTTCTATATAGACTAACTAACATGGCTTTATCTTTGAATTCTACCACTATACAGGGGTTCAAGCTTTTTGTCAGCTCCCCCCCCCCCCCAAAAAAAAACCCCACTCCTTAAATTTAAGAGGAAACAGGCTTCATGGTTTTTACCAGTGTATTTGCTGGAATCTGCAGAAATGTGCATTATTGCATGTGTGGCTACACATTTTCAGCAGAGGGAAGTTGAATAGAGGGAAATTTGTGCAGGAAAGTGAAGACAATTAACTGCCCATGCAAACATGTAAAAATGCACACCAGTTCGCATAGTACACTTACATGTAGACTTGTCCTGAGTTCGAAGTGCAACAGTAGTTTACATTTTATTTTTTATTTTATTTATTTATTTCATTTGTATGTTGCCTTTCTCCCAGAAAGAACCCAAGGCAGCTCACATATAATTTTTTTTAAAAAGCATTACAATAAAAATCCAAATCAGTTAAAATAATCTTAATTAACTCAGCAAGAGGAAAAGGAGAGAAGAGGCGGATTCTCACCCTTCCAGGAAGCTTGCTGGAGATTTTGCTTCTGTTTTCAGACTTTCCTAAACTTGGTACTCTACATAAATTCCAGGATTTCTCTGCTTAAAATAGTAGTTTTTTTTTTGTGTGTGTGTGTGTTCTTCCTCTTTAATTACTTTTGCCCTCTTGTTGCTTGGCCACATCCTTTTGAACACACACTGATGTTATTCGACCACACGTGCCCTGTTTTTCACCTTTGAAATGTTGGAGAGTATGTTTACACTGATTGTGATTTCCTTGATCAAGTGCAAGTGTGGTTTCCATGGAAGGGTTTGAAAGAATTGTATATGCTCATTTCCTGTAGCAGAGTGCTAGTAGGATTTCCAACTAGTTAAAAAAAATGTGACGACCTATTCTTGTTACATTCATCACCAGGACATCTGTGTGTAGTAATCAACACATTAAACTTATCCTGTGCTGGAATATGCATTATTTATTTATGACATTCATACTGCACCTTTCTCCCAAATAGGATTCAATTATTACAATGATTTAATATAAAGTTTAAAGAGTTAAAAGATATTAGCTGATAATCTCTGTAGGTGAAGTCCTTCCCCTGATTTCTTACTATAACTAAGCCTGTGGTTGTTGTTGTGTGCCTTCAAGTCATTTCTGACTTACAGAAGATTTGTTCAGAAAAAGCTGAGAGAGTGTGACTTGCCCAAGATCACTCAGTAGGTTTCCATGGCCAGGCTGGAAATTGAACCTTGGTCTCCATAGTCATAGTCCAGCACTCAAACTACTAAGCCTATGTAACTATGGTGGGTTACAGACCGCCTGTTTGGGGCGGCCTGCACCTGCCCCTTTCCCCGGTGTATCGGGGCCTCAGCTGCCAGAACGGCAGCCTCCGAGGCCCCGATCCTCCACTTTGCAGGCTGCGGGGAAGCAGCAAAAGGGGTGTCCTTGGGGCTTCAAGCCCCAAGGACACCCCGCAGTGGCGGGGAGGAGGAGAAAGGGGCCGCTTGGCGCACTATGTGCCGCGGCGCGGCCTCAATACGTCACAACCGCGCCGCCTTGTTTGGAGGCGGCACGGTTGTGATGTATTGATGGCGGCGGCCGTGTGGAACGGCCACCACCATTTTGTGCACGCAGAGCGCATACTAGGGTTAGAGGGGTGCGGAAGCACCGCCCCTTCCTAACCCTAGTACACGCTCATCGCGTACTTATATGGCGGTCTGTAACCCGCCTATAATAAACAAAGTTATTTCCTGTGGGTTGGAAGGTGCAGTTGTTTTTTAAGTATTCACATTTTATGTGTTAATCACTACACAGATGTAAGGATTTCTGTGTTACTACACAGCTGTTAAGTGCATGGCTGCTGTTAATAAGTTAATTCTCATTTTCTATCTACTTGAATTTCATTTTCTTCCAACATACATCAATTCTAGCTTTCCACTCTCCCACTTAATACGAATTGTAGGTGTCTGTGTTTACAGGTGTGTATCCGTGAGTTACAACAGTGTACTTCATGTATTTGATGAAGTGGGCTGTAGTAACACAGAGATTTATCACATGGGCCCAGTGCTTAGAAACAGTTCCCAGAAATGGCACCCTCTGGAGCGGAACGGGGAAGCAACTGGGACACCTGGCGGCAAAGGCGGCGTTCCAGAGTGTGATAAAATGGGGTTCTTGGCCCCATCCCATTCCATGTGCGCCCATGCACGTTCACATTAAGAATGCACTGGGCCCGTTTTAGGGGCCATGCGATAAACTTCTTTATGCATCTTTTCAAGATACCCAAGGGAAATAATGTTTCTGTAAGTCAAACTGTATGCTGCAGCTGGGGATCCTTTGCATCCTTGGATACTGTTGGACTACAACATCCATCAGCATCAGACCCTGTGACTAATGAAGAGGCTTCCAAAGATCAGAGGCTCCGTTTTTAGAGGCATGTTACCTTCCAAAATTTCTTTCATAGATCAAAATGTGGACACATGGCCAAACAACATCAGTGTGAGGTCAAGATGGCAAAAATTATTAACAAGGAAAAACACAAACTAGGAGAGGGTGCAGTACTGTAGTTTGTTTTTGCATGACCCTACTGGGAAGGACAAGATTCTGCATCCTCCTCTTCCCAGTGCTGAGTTACATGAAGACTTTGCACAATGAAACCAGTTTGCAGCGAATGAAGTAAGTAGAGGATAGAAACTGGAACACAAAGCAACTATAAAAGTGGGGAGACATACAATTGATTGGGAAAGTCCTTACCAAATCAGGCCAGTTGGATGGTTTACTTCCTCAGTTTGCAGAGAAATTTGAAACCTAAGCTAACTCTTCCCTATATAAGATGATCAGATGTTATAACCACAAAGGAGGATGAGGTACTGTAAAATGTAGGATATCAGAAAGGCACTAAGATGGCTGCCTTCTAAGAGATTGCTATGTATTTCAGACTTGATTCAGAAATGGCTGTTTCTGTGAACTTTAGCCCATGTTGCTCTTTACTGGGAGATCAATAAATGAAAAGAGAAAGTAGACAGTGATTGAGAAATATTAAAGGTTGGGTTTCCCCCAGCCCCAATTCTTTTCTTCCTTTTATAACTGAAGCAAATTTCCAACTATGAGTTGTTCTGTAATATAGGGGGAAGAGAGCAACCCTGCTTCTCTAACAGGGTCTGACTTCACTTTTATTGAGACAATGCAAGGCAGTATTAAAGTTTTTACAGTACTGTGTGTTTCTTTCTGGCTTTTCACCAAAAGAAAATGTGGTTTTAATTCTGTACATTTTGTACAATGAGCCTTGCTAAAGTTGCACGTCATATATCCTGCAAAAATGCTTTGTGTTACTTTTATATTATTAAGAACTGACTTCTTTCCTTCCACAGACGATGGAATTTCATCAACACCTGGTGTTTGTTCGTCACATTTCATAGATAGAACGAAAGGGGGGAAAGCAAGGTATACTCTATAAGCAAACAGAAGAGCCATGAACAAAGTGAAAGAATGCAAACAGGATCTATAAATTCTGAAGCCAGAGTTTCCTGTTAGCAAAGATATATAGAAGTGGAGTCATAGTTTCAACTGGGAAGAAGCCAAAAGGAAATAAATAATGGCTTTTCAGATTATTGCATTAATGAAAGTGGCAACTGAAATCAAAAAGCTTACATAACTCTTCCCCTGAACATAAATAAGAGCTCCAGAGTAATGTGAATTCAGAGTGTATACTCTCATTTAAACATGCAGCATGATTCCACACAGCCCGACTATTGCACCCACAGCTGGAAGCTGTACACAGCTGTTTTGATTCATGGTTGCCCCTTCTTCAATTTGCAGAGCACACAGCGCCAGAATCCTTTTACAAATCCAATCATGTGGAAAGATTTTTACTGTTGTTGTCATCCTCATCCTCAGTTTATTTCAGCCTCAGACTCTAGGGGTGAAATGGGAATGGTGAAGTTCTCGGGCTGCAGTTCCCAATATTGCATTGGTTGTGCTGGCTAGGACTGATGGGAGTTGCAGTTCAACTACATTGTAAGCCACCTTGGGACCCATATGGGGAGAAAGGCATGCTAATACATAAATAAATCTGGAACGCCAGGTCATTTCCACCCCTGCTGCAAAGCTTTGGTACTAGGGTTGCCAATTCAAATTTGTCCCAGGCCCTCAAATATCAAGGCAAAAGCCTGAGACCTTGAGACAGCACCTGGTGATATCATTAAGCATTGTGTATTAAGTACCACAGCTGCTCACAGCTGGTCATTCCAACACAGAGAGAAAGAACATACAGTGAACCCTTGTTATATGCCGGGGTTTGGTTCCAAAATACCCTGTGGATAACAAAATCCGTGGATGCTCGAGTCCCATTAAATATAATGACATAGCAAAATGGTGTCTCTTATAAAAAATGGAAAATCAAGGTTTGATATTTGAAATTTATACCTTTTTTTAAAACATTTTCAAACCGTGGATGCTTGAATCCGTATATAAAAAACCATAATGTTAGTGACTGTTCTCAGAGCAAGGTGATATGAGGGGATTATTCCTTCTCACTTACATAGGCAGATGGGATAAAGAACATTTAACCAAGTCTACTTACTTCTAGCCAGAAGGTGAATGCACAGCAGAATGGAGGGTGAGTTCAGGCACTACCATGACTGCGAAGAAAGAAGGACTTCAATAACTACATATAGACCCTAGAGAGTTGTCGCAAGTTGGAGCAAGAAATCAGTTAAGCCTTGCAAACTGTCACAAACTGCTGTTTTAATAACTGAGCTGGAGATTTGCACACAGGCTTTTCTTCTTGCCTGGAGCTGAGCTCACCAAAACTGGAGAATTTGTATTCTTGTCTCCCACCTGAGATGACCCATGAAAACTGGAGACTCAGGATCATGCCCTGAGATCTGACTACTCTATTTGGTATGAATTCTATAGCTATGATAATGATGTCTTCACCCTCCCACATGCATTACTGCATGTAATGCAGTCTTCCCCAGCCTGGTACTCTCCAGGTGATGGATGACAACTGTTACTCTGTTGGAATAAAAATAGAAGTAAAAAAAACACAAAAAACCCTGTCAATCTTGTGGGAAAACGCACACACACACACACACACACACACACACACAAAACAAAAGCTATCAGTCTTCACAGCCCCTTTTTTTATCTTACAAATCCATGGTTGCATTTGTCTGTATGTACAGTGAGCCCTCTGTATCCACTGGATTTTGGTTCCAGGAACCCCTATGGATATCAAATCCCATTGATGTTCACGTCCCATTATATACAATTGTTGTCCCCTATATAAAATGGTAAAAGCAAAGTTTGCTTTTTGGAATTTTTGTGCATGCATATTTTTGAACCATGGTTAGTTGAATCTGAGTATACAATTCTAACTATAAAAAGTATAAATATAAAAGTTACTTAAAATACAATTATAAAATTAAAATCATTAAAATTAATCAAAAGGCTATATACAACATGCTAAAGAGAACAGCACTAAAAGCCCATCCAGACAGTTTCTAAGAGCCTGATGACATAAGAATATTTTTACTTGCTGATGGAAGGAGAGCAAAGATGGAGCCATCTGGCTCCAGAGTCTGGGGGCAAGCCACTGAGAAGGGCCCCTCCCTTGATCCCACCAAACAAACTTGAAAAGTGGTAGGACAGAGAGAAAGGTCTTTCTGGAAGATCTTAAAGCTCTAACAGTTTCATAAAGGAAGATACAGTACTTCATACAGCCTGGAACCAAGATGTATAAGGCATTATAGGTAACCTCCAGAACTTTGAATTGTGCCCAGGCAGACCAGCAGCCAGTGGATCTGTTGCAACAAGGGAGTTGTGTGCTGCCTGATGCCAGCTTTAGTTAATAACCTGTATCATCGCTTTGGAATAGCTGAAGTGTCTGAACCTCTGTTAAAGGCAGACCCCTGTACAGTACACTACAATAATCCAAATGAGATGTAACCAAGTACATGTTACCATAGCCAGATCTGACATCCCCAGGAAAAGTCACAGTTGATGCACTAGGTTTAACTGTGCAGAGTCACTCCTGGTCACCACTGAAACCTGTGTCTCCAGGTTTAGGGCTGAATCCAGGAGTAAACCCAAAATGTGAACCTGCATTTTCAGAGAGAGTATAATCCCATCTAGCATAGGCTGAATCCCTGTTCCCAGATCTCTCTTATTAACGTAAGAAAACAACCAGTAAAAATGAAAGAATATGAGAAAAAATGGAGTTATCACAAAACAATGTGTAATCAGCTAAGGTTGCTGTTGCTGTTACGTGCAAGTCATTTCTGATCTATGGTAACCCTAAGGTGAATCTATCATGGGGTTTTCTTGGCAAGTTTCTTCAGAGGCCATTGCCATCCTCTTGATGCTAAAAAAAGTATAACTTGCCCAAGGTCTCACAGTGGATTTTCATGGCTCTGCTGGGATTTGAACCCTGGTCTCCAGAGTCCTAGTCCAACACTCAAACCACATTGGCTAAAATTAAATCTGTATATATCTTTAACCAATTATTTTTTTAAATGCCAGAAAATCACAGCAGGATAATGTTAGTAGATGGCTATCAGATAATTCACCAAAGGCAGGCAACAAAGGGTACAGTCATGAAGAAATCTTTCTCACAAATGCTTTCTTCCTAATAAATCTGCAGCCAGACCCAGATGAATTTGATGTATGTTGGAGTATGGGTTTGATACAGTCGATACTGGAATATCTTTTACAACTTGCATGTAGAAAACCCTATTTTTGAGGCGCTGAGAATTCAGTATATTAGAAACTCTGCCAGACCGGATTACTCATTCTGCACTTGCTCATTTCCTCTGTGTGCCTTTGGCTGTAACAGTGGACTTATCTCTATATGCTGTCAGTCCCAATTTCCTTTTTCTGTTAGGTTTTATCATTATTCATCCATTTCAGGCACTCAGCCCTCTCAGTGTGTTCTAGAAACAGTCGCTTCTCCATTTCAACCTTTCTTCCTTCAAGTCCTCACCTCCCTCCATTTATTCATAGTTTTCTAGCCTTAAATCCTTTGCTTTCCTGATTCCTATTAACTTGGTGAATAAAGGAAGGAACTGGTGTTGTGTGGTATTCATTGTACCTTAAATTAATCAGTGAGAAAACCACAGATTCAATAAAGATGCATGTATGTTAGAAAGTCTGAATCAAATCGATATTTTTACTGCATCTGTGGTGTTGCAAAGTTTGGGATAAGTCAATTCATATAAAATGTGACATAGTGCTGAAAATGGTGGAAATTAGCTCTCGTTCCAGAGAAACTGAATCAATGTAAAGTCTGGAGACCTGATATTAATATGAATTTGTCTATGTTAACGTTGCCATGCATTACACAAGCTTAAAAAAACAAACACATTTTTTATCATTGTTTTATAGCATGTTGAAAGATACAAATTTTCCAAAGATTAGAATGACATATTATCTGCAAATGTAGCTAACCTTTGTGATAATTCCTCAGATGATAATGGAAAGTTTTGGTTATATTTTGGAACTTTTCCTTTATTTATGCTATCACAAGCAAGTGATAATAAAATAGAAATTAGTAAAAACATGTAAGCGCTCTCAGCATTGGTGACTTAATTCACAGTTTCTTGGAAGTCAGCAGTATGTCTCATTTCAGAGGAGAACTAGATCTGCCCCCCCAGCCCCCTTCCACTGGGGGAAAAAAGCTTTTAAAAGGATTCCAAGAGCTGTCCAGTCAAAAATTGTTTTTGGCTCTTCCTCAGCCACGAAAAGGCTGGCCAAACCAATTTCATTCACATTTTATTTTAATAAGACCCAAACAACAACAAGAAAGTCCCTTTGAGGCTCACAACTTGTGGGCAAATATCTAACTTGAAGATGATTGAAAATACTTGGCTTATTACTATCCCCAACAGGGAGTTTGAGAATGGGAAATACTGCTTTGAAAGTAACAGAATCAGAGCTGGCCTGGTAATGTATTCCAATGGGTGTATACTCCTATTCTCTTTGTTTCTACTTCTTTGCACTTAGCTGTGGGCAAAGTCTAAATTTTGTATGGTTTGAAAAGTTACTTTTAAGATTATTTCATTGCAGTTCTATTACCAAACTCCCCCCCCCCAAAAAAAAACACCTTTGCATTGGAGAAAGGGAGAAGGGAGAAGTAGGAAATATAAATAAATTATTGTTGTTGTTGTTGTTATTATTATTATTATTATTATTATTATTATGCAGTTTGAATTACTTTAACTGCCATTCTATGGAATTTTGCAGTTTGTAGTTCTGTGAGATATTTAGCCTCCTCTGTGCCTCCAAGTGCCCTGATGCCACCACTTCTGGCGAGCACCATTTTCATTGCGTAGTAAACAGGAAGAGCAAGGCTTCTGCAGTGTTCCCTTTGTCTTCTGCAACATCCAGAGCCCCTCAAGATACCATAGGGATGCCAGAATGAAAACTGGAGATGGCTCCTGGATTTATTATTATTATTATTATTATTATTTATATAGCGCTGTAAAATTTACACAGCGCTGTACAGAAAAACAACATATATAAAAGTGTAAACTTGCCTATGGCATACAATCTAAGAAATAATAGGATAATACATATAGGTGGGTTACAAACCGGCGCTTTGCGGCGGTCTCCCGGCGCTGCTGTTTGCTCCACGAGGGAGTCACAGCAGCCAAAATGGAGCTTCTTCCTGTGGCGCAGTTATGACGCCGCAAGGCGCCAATGGCGCACTCATGACGTCATAAGCGCCACGCGACGTGCAGACGCACGGTGTCCACTATGTCAATATGGCGGCGGCCGTGTGGAACGGCCGCCGCCATATTCTCCGTATTGACTACGTATTAGGGTTAGGGGGATGCGGAAGCAGCACCCCTTCCTAACCCTAATATGTAGTCAATACGTATTTTATGGCGGTTTGTAACCTGCCATTAAATACATAGCAATACAGGAAATGGTTCAATAAAACAGAGGTACAGAAGAGGGAATTTCAGTAGGTATTGCTTGTCAAACAACCAGGTAACAGGCAGTACTTATTGAAATTTCCTTTTTTAGCCAACCATTAAAAATAAATGAACCCTCTCAAGTTTTCTTTTTGGGAACCCTACTTATATCCATCTCCATTTAGTTGATCCAGACTTCCTCAGTCACCTTTAAAAGTAACCTCAGAAGCAAAAGGTACTGAAGATGATAAAAAGTGATAAAAAGTTGACCTCTGTTTAGCACAAGGATACATGAACATGACCAAAGAAAAGGTGTTAATTCAAACCAGTAATAAACTAGCTTAATTTAGGCAATTATTTTTTTTCCAGTAAAAAAAAAAGTTTGTACATCACAATGGATCTGCATTACCATTTTAATACTGGTAACTAGAATAGAGCTTATAGATCTTTCTTCAAGGTCACTACCCTACAGTATATTTCCCAGTTTTTCATGACACCATTGAGTTGTACTGATGAATTTAACCTTCTTTGGAAAATTGTCTCCATGAGGCAATCAATAATTCTAATTATACATAGACCACACACAATAAGGACCCTACTGGGATAAATGTATATATTAATAGAGGTCATGTAATTAAATCTCCTCAACCTAGGCTGAAAATGTACCCAATTAAAATAGAGAAACTTAATCAGGAGTAGCATTAGTAATTGGAAGAGAAGAGAAAGGCTAATTCTAGATGGTAGGTGAGAACTATTGTATATATGTTGTTATAAAGGATGAAATTCCATAATTATCTTTTTACTTACTGGTGCTATTCATCAGTGAGTGAAATTAAGAGTACTCACATTAACACTGCATCTATAAATTGATCTTGAATTTATATAGCTTTCTTCAAATAAAACTCACTTCAGCCCTAAATGCAATTTACTTCCAGCCAACAGGGCAATCCAATATTTTGTTGCATGACCAAGGTAGGATTCTATTAGATTCACCTTGAGCTGCTCTAACACAGCTAGTCGTCTCGGCAAGAAGAGAAATAAGGATGCCTGATTCTTATCCATGGTAAATAGAAATGGATTGGGCTACAAATTTGTGCACTCACTTCCATTTCCCTTTCTCTTTCCCATTCTCATGGGAGTTTCCCTACCCAATTATCTTGACTACAGTAAGTACTCATGATTAGTTATCATTGATAGGAGTTGCCTTTAACCAGGCTTTGAAGACTAACTTTAAACTTTTTTTTTTCAAAGTCTAGTTAAAGCTAACCTTCTTTTCTGGAAGGTTTCTGGCAACCTTTGGCAGCTTCTCAGCAATTTCCAGGTGGTCTGGGTGCGTGCATCATTTGAATGCTACGCCACCATTTGGCCTGTCTGCTTGGGGCCATAGAATCATAGAGTTAGAAGAGACCTCAAGGGCCATCATGTCCAAACCCCTGACATGCAGGAACACACAATCAAAGCACCCAGCCTCTGTTTATAAACTCTCCAAAGAAGGAGACACCATCACTATCTGAGGGGAGTGTGTTCCCTTCTTGAACGGCTCTTACTGTCAGGAAGTTTAGAGATGTGAAGGCCTGCAGAAAAATTAAGAAAAAAATCAATTTTTGTCCATGTGTTTCCTGAACCATGCTAAAATAAAATATCCCATAATTGATTTTCTTACTTTTTTCCATTTTTTCCTGTTATTTTCCCCCGTTTTTGTTTTTGTTTGGTTTTTCATTTTCCTCTGGGGAAAACGGGGAAGAAATTTTTAAAAACTGGGGGGGAAAAAGGAAAAGTTGAAAAGGGGAAGAAAATAAACTATGGAATATTTTATTTTAGCATGATTCAGGAAAAACACAGACAGTGCGCCCCCCTAATTTTTCCACGGGCCTTCACATCTCTTTTCCTGTAGTTTGCATCCATTGCTCTGTGTCCTAGTCTCTGGAGCAGCAGAAAAGAAGCTTCAAATATTTAAATAGGGCAATCATATCACCTCTTACCCTTCTCTCTTCCAGGCTAAACATCCCCAGCTCCCCAAGTCACTCCTCATAGGACATGGTTTCCAGACCCTTCACCATTTTGGTCGCCCTCCTTTGGACACACTCCAGCTTGTCAACATCCTTCTCGAACTGTAGTGCCCAGAATTGGACAAAGTATTCCAGGTGAGGCCTTTTGTCCTTTTGTATTCTTTAAAACATTGGTGGTTGTTAATATTATGGCATATTAATGGGCAATATTGAAAAAGGAAGAGGAACAAAGGATGTGCAAGAGGTTGAGAGTTCAACCTGTCCCAGATCTTTCCACTATAGTGAAGAGAATAGTTTCTATGTAATACGGAAATATTAAGCACACAAAGGAATATACCTTATAGAGAAACTGGATTTGTAACTTCACCTCTTGAACAACATATTGAAAGTCATGAGAAATCTCCCTTGGGCAATGTACATCACATTAGAAAGGCACCACAAGCAGTCACTATTTGTGTTGGAAATAGAGCCAAACCAAGGTGCTACCCAGCTGAGAAGCTGAAGGAAAAACAGTTATGCAAGGAGGTTCTGAATATCTCCTTACTCAGTGTCTGAGAAAGTATTTAGAGCTGCATAACCCTCAGTTATGCTAGCATAAGTCAACAAGAGGATTTGTGCCCTTGTATACTACCTACCTCACAAGGCCTATACCACTGAGGCCGTATGAGGAACGACTTAGGGAGCTGGGTATGTTTAGCCTGGAGAAGAGAAGATTAAGAGGTGATATGATAGCCCTGTTTAAATATTTGAAGGGATGTCATATTGAGGAGGGAGCAAGCTTGTTTTCTGCTGCTCCAGAGAACAGAACCAGGAACAATGGATGCAAGCTACAGGAAAAGAGATTTCACCTCAACATTAGGAAGAACTTCCTGACAGTAAGGGCTGTTTGACAGTGGAACACTTCTTCAGAGAGTGGTGGAGTCTCCTTCTTTGGAGGTCTTTAAGCAGAGGCTGGATGGCCATCTGTCAGGGGTGCTTTGATTGGGAGTTCCTGCAGAATGGGATTGGACTGAATGGCCCTTGTTGTCTCTTCCAACTCTATGATTCTATGATTGTTTGTTTCACCATGTTGTATGGCTTCAGTCTAGAAATTCCAGATGCATACATCTGAGCTATATCAACTATGTAAAAGATCATTAAGGGGAAAACATAACCATAGTATTTCACGAGTATTCTATGACTACCATGAAAGGTAATGAATATATGTGAAACTCCTAGCAGCATTGTCAATAGATGCTATGATGGACTATACAATGGAGTCAGTGACACATAGGGACTTACCTTGTTCTCACATGCAAAGATGAAGAATTTCAAAAGCCCTCTTTCTGGTGGCCAAGAAGAAGAAAAAAACCTGGGCCATTTTTAATTATTTTTCTTATGTTATTTGGGACTACTTTTTGTAGCAAAAATTTAAAATTTCAAAATGACTATCTTTTGCTTAAAACACAGTTTTTCCCATAGGTTTTTGTGCATTGTTTCCACAGAGGTGGTGTGTTCGTATGTTTTGCAAAGAAGTCCTGAAAGGCAAAACATTTCCCAGCAGTTGGCCTATTCTTCAAGAGTGTGTCTTCTTGTATGGTATTAAAGCTGAGAAAATTATGTATTCCTTATGCCCCTAATGATAAACTGGATCTGCTTTGGATCAAATGCGAAGAAGACGTGAGCTTCATTATACTTCCTTCTTAGTACCTGCTTGTTGTGGTTAAATTTATCCAAGGCTTTTGCTGATGTGGACATAGTGGTTGTTTGCACAGCATTAACATCTTTAAGAAATGAAAAAGTCACTAATGGAAGAAAATATTGATTTCTTCATTCTCGTTTTTGTCCTTTCAGACAAAACTTTTGACATCCAGATACTCATACTGAGGCTAAAGTTGCCATAGCTGTGTTGCCATAACATCTGGTTCAGTCCTCAGCTAGTTTAGTTCCATCAGGCCATAATGTATTATTGTGTCTTCTTTCATCATATGTTGACATATTATGGACAACCTCTTCACCATATAGTGGCGGCAGGGGAGAGGGAGAACTTTCAAATAGCATTCTGGAAATGTTGATATTTGTAAATGTGGAGACGTCTAATAGTCTGAATTTGGTTCCAGAAGAGGTGGCTCCTGAAAGGCAAAGGTTTCTTCTTTCCATGTGTATATTAGGCAAGGACTAGGAACAAGCTAGATGAGAAGAGGTGTTTCGACTTACAAAGAAGTACAGCTGGCCAACCATTACATGCAAAATTTACACCATTTCCTGAAACATCCACAGCTGCAAAGTCAGCATACACATAGTATTTTCTGTTAATTGCAGCAATGGTGTGGTGTTACCTTACAAATCACAGAATGGAGGTGGGAGCAGGATGACGGTATGTTGAAATCCTTTCAAACATTACTGGTTGCAGTTTTTCAATAGCTTCCTCCATCTTGTTGCTTGTAATTGCAATAAACATGCCTGTCAGTGCAACTAAGGGATTATGTTATGTACTACAATATGTACATTTTTTTGTATTGGCTTGTCTATAGTAATAGACATGATGTGGAGGAGAAGGAGATGGTAACCTTCAGAAAGACATTCTTCTTGAAAGCCTTCAGGAGGAGCTTTCTGATGAAAAGTTGAAGGCCAGTGTTTCTCATGAAAATAGTGGGGATACTGACACATCTCCAGCCAGGTGCTGGAGGAAGGAATTGATCATATTTGGGTGTTGGAAGTAAAATTCACATTTCCCATATAAGCTATCATGCAAGTTGCAAAATTAATGCCTTTAACTATTTGACCACATTCCAAATAGGGAATAGGAGATGAAGATTACACTTAAGGGAAAACTTTAAAGAGAGAAAAAAACTCTTGTAGATGTCATCTGTTTCACATTTTCTTTCTATATGTAGGAAGTAAAATGTTGTGGGCATTTCACTATACTGGAATCCATGTTGGTGACCATCTTTTAGTTATAATCATGAAACAAATAGCTTGGCAGGAGAATAAAGGATCTGGCACCATCTCATGCTGTTAGTTGATACAGAACCTATTCTACAGTGTTTTTTTCATATTGATATACGGTTGCCATTTTTCTCAACGGCAGTAATTGGTTGCTCTGGTGAAAATGTTAGGGGATCAAACTGAAAATAGGTGCCAAATTTCAGCTTCAAAACATTCTGCATTCGATTCTAATGTCCCTGGACTAGGAATGTAAATTTTCCATATTTTATTCACACTCTATAACAACAACAACAACGAAATCTGAAAGTTGTGCAGCCTGCTGAGCAAGATTACAAGAGACTGGTCATTTTTTTTAAAATGATGTTTCACATTTTTGGAGTTTTGGGATAGGAATTTGATTATGATTATTTTTTGCAGAAAAACATTTTTGTACAAGATATGTGTTTGTGCAAACACATTGTTTTTTGCACAAACTACAACATGGGGGGGGGAGTTTGTTGCTGTTGCGGCTGAAAAAAGTGGTGGATTCCCCCCCCCCACACACACACACACTGTCATGCAAGCGGGGAAATAGTGGTTGATAACTTTTTCAGTTGAGTTTCTCAGTGTGTCAAGGCATTCTTTCTCATCAAGGATGAGAAAATTTTAAAATATTCTTTATAGATATGTTCTAGACTAATATTTGAAATTTGCATTGTGTTTATAAAATGTACTGCATAAGTGTAAGATGTAGCTGCACTAGTGCACTGTGCCCCAAGAATTAAGTAAGGAAAAAAGGAAAAATGGTTGAGGAATGATGGAACAAGACCAGTTTGTCATCAACATATTTATTGTCCAAGACCAGAAAATATCAGTGAGGGATACATGTACCATGAAGAACACCAGAACAGTACAACAATTCCATACACATCCGGGTTGGAAGACTCAGTTGGAACTAACCAATTAGCCTTTCATGAGATAAAGCTGTTGGAGCTGTAAGTATTATTCCACAGTAAATATAATATACAGCTGTGATTGTCGTATACATTCTATTAATACTGTTTCTTTTTAGTTATGTATTTGAATTACTCCATTAGCATTCTTGGATTTCTGAAGCCAGTCTACACACCTGAAAGCAGCCGTATACATCGATGTATTTCAGCCATTGGAGAGGACTTTTTTTAAAAATCCCATGTATTTCTAGTATGGCTCCATTATATTTCTTTTCTCTTGGCTTCTTTTATGCTGCTTGTGTTATGTTAAACACAATTTTTTGCCCAGGGCATGAAATAGTAAAATGTATATTCAGTGATTTCTTACATTTGCTACTCTGGTAGGAAACACAGTTTAATTCCAAACAGAAGACTGTCAACTCATAGAGATGGCCCTATTACTAAACGCCAAGAAAGAAAGGCCAAAGCGAAACTTGAGGACGATGAAGTTTTGAAGGCATAATGACTGCAAAAGACAGACAAGTTTTAGCATATGTTATTTTCAGAACTGTTCTGTAGAACGTGTACAGTGCTATTATTTCCGTATGTTCTTGTTGTCTGGTTGTTCTTTGACTATTTAAAGAGGGAAGTACTTGTGCTTTTTCTCTTTCATTTTATTATGATTGTTACTTTGGAGTGGTTCTTCTTCTCCTCTTCTCCCTCATTATTATTTTTCATATACTTTATCCAGTCTGTTGTCCTCCAGATGTGTTGATCAATAGCAGGAATGGGCAATTTGCCTACATCAAGAAGGGGGGCAATTTTTTGTCTACAGAACCTACTGCAAACCACAATGTTTAAATCTTTGTTCCCTCTGTGTTTTTTTCTTTCTCCTGGCACTGTTGGGGCAGTGGCATACCCTTCAACATTTCACAGAGGAAAACCTGTGTGTGTGGCCAATCAACACCAGAGTGTGATCAATACAGCAGATGTTATTAATGAGGAAGAATACACAAGCCTCCTAGGAAAGGCAAGATTCGGCCCCCTCCTCTCCTCCCTATGCCTTAACTGAGTGCAAACTATTTTTGCACTTTGGACTGAACTACAACCATTGAACTAAGCTGAAGATAAAGGGGGAAATAGAAGAAGGAGAGAAAAACCAAGGCATTTTAAAAACAGCTAAAAAGTGAGACAACAGAGGATTAGTCAGGACTATCCTTTCCAAATTTGGACAGTTGGAGGGCATGCTGTGGATACATATGCTGCAAAAATACACGTCGGAATGCTACAAGCTGCATATGGGCTGCATTTCTCCACCCATAAACTACAGATCTTGTTAAGCTTAATTGGCCATATTGGCTGGGGACAATGGGAGCTATAGTCTAACCTATCTAGAATGTGCCAGGCTTGGGAAGGGTGCTTCAGTATACGGGGTGACTCACAAAGTTTAACAAGTGTGAATGCTATATGAAATAAATAAAAGATAGTGTCTTCCTTCCATGCATTTAATTTCATGTAAAGTTAGAGCTTTCTGTACATATAGTGCTTCATAAGCAACAGAAATAGCTATGGCACAGTACAGGCCACCGAGAAACGGCAGCCTGCCAGCACCTGTTTTTACTCCGGAGGGATGGCGCAGCCCCCAAACCGCATGCCATCCCTCCGGAGTAAAAAGAACCCGGAAAAACCAGGTTCTTTTTGCACAGCCAGAGTGATGTCGCGAGTGTGCCAATGGTGCACTCGTGACGTAATTGGTGCAACCTAACGTGTGTATATGGGACACCGCCATCATTGCGCCGCCAGCACATTTTAGGGTTAGGGACCATGCAGTTGTTGCGCAGTCCCTAACCCTAAAATCAGTGCCAGCATGGCGCTTTTGCGCAGTCTGTACTGAACCTATGTCTCTCTTCCTAAAAAAATATTGTGGGAAAATGTTCTACAACTGAGGTGTTACTACTGAACAGACCTTATTTCCAGCTGCTCTCTGCCCAGGTTATAACCAGAGCATGGCTTCTGCTTACTACACATTCTTGTGGTTTGCTGTTTAGTTGCCAACATTTTCACTTCTCCTCCTCCCTGTCCCAATTTAGAAGTACATCAGAACAAAGTGAGATCTTAAACCCCTTTGAAAAGATATTTTCAAGATCTTGAATATCCATATTTTAATAACCATATTGTTTTGTTGTGGACTCTAACATACTGTTCTCTCTCTCTCTCTTTCTCTCTCTCTGTGAGAGCAAGAGCACATCTATGGCAATGTACATTTTTGCTTATGATCTAAGGGCTGCACATTTTCGCCTTTTGAACCGAGGTAGTCACTTATGGGAACAATAAGAATGTCAGCCAAACTGAAACAATCCCTAGCTGCTAAATGAGTATATCATGAAATTAGATTTACAGGAGCCAGCTGCAATCCAGATGGATGGGCAAGACAAAGGCGTGTCCTCCACTGTACCTTAAAAAGAAGTTCAGCACATGAATGGAGAATGTTTTTAGCTTCTAATTTTCTCAGTACAGTGCTTTCACTGACAGCCTGCATTTGTGATTCTCTGCTGAAATGCAATGACCTCTGTAAATGGCCCTGTGGAAAGCAACTGTGCAAGTGCTGTACCATCTGGGGACCTGTTAGTGTAAATAAACATCTTGCAGTTGGCAAGGTGGTAATTGGTGTGAACTGCATGACAAATCATTTCACACACAAATAGTTTCTCACTCAGTTGTGTTACAGATAGCTGCCCATGTTGCTACACTTTTGTGTTAGAATGTATTATAAGCCAGTGTAGTGAATTAGTTAGAGTTCTGGATTAACAATGAGTAGAGCTGGATTCAAGTTTTCACTGCACAATGAACTTGGACCAACCATTTACTATTTCCCAGTCCTATCGTACAAAACTCTTACGAAGATATAATAGAAAAGGGAGGGATCATGTCAGCTGCAGATTGGCAGCTGATGCTCTTGGATCAACACCAATCCATGGACCACCATTTTGTGTATCACTGCCAGGATAATAGATGGCCAATAGGCTTATTTGAGTTATATCTAGGCCCAGTCAGATTCTTGTAGCCTGATTATTCCCCATTAAGAAGTAGAATATGTCTGAACTCCTTGCAGAAAATAGAAAGATAACCTACAGATGTGTGTGATGGTAATGGATGCTTCTAAGACCTATAGCAGATCTATCTGGAGGATCAGATATAGAGAGACAATCACCATATGCCTGTGCTTGGCATCGGGATAGACAGCAAAGAAGCGGAACTAATGTTCTTCACTTCAGTTGTAAAAACAGGCTCTAGCAATAATTTTTATAACAGAGAATTTCTTATACCAGAGGTTCAACAATATACCTACCCTTTAGAGGAGACATTCAGTTTGAGTGAACAGCTTATGGCTCTCTGATTGTCTTCATTTTTTATGGCTCTTTATCTTTAAATGAGACTGGGAGCTTGTCTACACTGGCTAGAATACTCCAGTCTGTTCTCAAAATATTCTGACCCCAGAGTTAACCCAGATTCCTTGTCACCGCAGCACTCAGTAGCAATGCTAGATGGCTGACTACACATGTGTCCCCACTGTGTCACCCAATACTGCCAGCACTGGTGTGAGTCACTCCCTCTCAGGTCAGAAAAAAGGCACTCAGTATAGAACATATGTCTGGGTGCCTTGTTGTGTTGGACAACACAGTGGAAACACGTGTAGACAGCTACATTGTGTTGCTACAGAATGTTCTGGGTTTTCCTATAAAGTCTGGAGAAAAGGGTAATCATTTAAGGGAGGGACAGGGCAAAATCAATGGAGAACTGGCCTTACATAATGATGACAGTCCTCACTCCAATTGGAGATTTGGCCCTGTGTTATGAAGACAGATCACCATAAGGATGGGGTGAGATGGTTTTAGTTGGCCTGTGCAGATGAGCCCTTGGACTAGGCCACCCTTCCACACCTATCGCTATGGGAAAAGGTTTTTTTTTTAAATGAGAATAAATAATTTCAGAGGGAGGAGGGATACTCTGGTCTGGTTATATTAGCTTGGCAGGCACATTTGTATTTCTTGCTGTTACATATTTCATTTGAAAATGCTGTGATAGTAGCAAGGCAAGCATTTGTGCTCTACAGCAGTTCTAGCTAGAGCAGTCCTGACAAATTCATTGTAAACATAGCAGGTTTATGACAGGACTTGTTTAAGAGTAACAATTCACAAAATTATTGCAGTTATTGTTTTGATACGCAGACAGATTGTATTGCAGAAGTGGAACTCTGAGTAGGGGAATATGTCTTTCGATCTTCACAAGTTGATGTTAATTGAATGAATATTCATGGACTGTACAAGGGAGACTGTGTAATGACTTGATACCCAGATGAATGACACCTGAGTAATGCACAGATTATCTCCATCTTTAACTATATTTGTACTCGTACTGTATCAGTAAATACAAAGCAAGCAAAGATTTGTCTGGTGCATTATAACTGGGGAATGTGAAGATTTAGGTATACATGTTCCAGGGGCCTTTTTATGCCACATAGTTATAATGCTATGGTTCCATTGAACTGCCAGGGCTGTATTCTATAGAATCATGTGAACTGTATTTAAGTAAGGTAATAAAGCTCTCAGTCTGAAAATTTTAAATGCCCTTCCCTAAATTGCAAATCCCAGGATTCTGCAGGATGGAACCATAGCAATTAAAGTGGAATCATAGGGCTATAATTGTGTAAGATGACAGAACCCCAAGTTTGTAAGGAGGCTGGAAAGTGAGCCTAATGAATAACAGTTGAGATGGTTGGGCATGACAATATAATAGTCATCTTCAAATGTGATGGTCTCTCATATCTCAGATGAAGTAAGATTGTTTGTACTACCCCATATCAATTATACCCCATATCAATAGAAACAAACTGTATTAAGAGAGAATCTAACTAAATGTCATGAAAAATCTTTGACTACTTCAGAAAGTAGTGGACTTCCCGTCATCTGAACAATTTAAACAGAGGGTTATATAAACACCTGTCAGGAATGCCATAGGTGTATGCTGGCCCATTCAGTCATACAGTTTTATGATTCTATTACATCCATGCCAATTTCAGCTGCAGAGTGCAGAGGCCAACATGTATAACTCTTCTTTACCTTCTGCAATGGATAACAGAGTTCTCCAGGCAAAACAACCTAGCAATTTATTTAATTTTTATCTTACCTGTCTGCTAGTATGAGACCCAAGGTGGCTTACAAATGAAAACAAAGTACAGCTAATTCAAAAATTCAAAAGTAATTGTATGAAATACACAAAATCAAGACTGGTTAAAGCACATTAAAATGTAATAAAAGGGATAACAGCATAAGACACCCCATTAAAAGACCTTTTTGCCATAGTACATTAAGAGACAAGCTGGAGATGATATATTCCTGTCCTGAACAGTAGCTATTGGTGTCCTTGAGGTCCATAAATTTATCTAAACCTGTGCAGACTGGAACTTTGTGCTGGCCTGCAGGCAAACTAGGGCTCAGATAGGGCTGAGCGTTTACAAGCTCAAAGCCCTATTATTGCTGCCTGGCCACCATCATGGTGCACGCCTGTCCAGACGGCACATGCCATGATGACATCCCTCATGCACAGTGCCCAAACGGCACTGTGCATGAAGGGCGTCATAACACTGTGCCAGGGCGCTTTTGGTGCCCCTTGTATGGCACAAATAGGAGCCATGTTTCGTGGCTCCTTTTTAAACTGGGTTGGGGTTATGGTGTGCGGTTGTCACATCCCCAACCCAGCACTTCCAGGGGCAGCAAAGAGCCGCCCCTGTCAGGCTCTCTGTACAGTCCCACAGTTAGTAGAATCATATAGTGCCACTGGTACTGGGTTACACCACTTCAGAATTTAAAGGGGTAATCCCATATTTAACATTAGACTCTACTACTTCTGTATTAATGGCAGTGGTGGCAGAAAATCACATGTTTCAATGTATCTCAACATAAAATCCTGCATGCATATAAAAACAGGCATGCCAAGTGAAAATGTTCCCTCCGAGCCTGGCCTTCTCTCTCATTACCTCCTAGCCATTTCAGTTTTTCATGTAGAGAAAAAGGCCTTCCTATTAACAATCTCCATATTCCACACTAGTTTATACAGAAAGGCCCACCTAAGTGTGCTTCATCTCCATAAATACTTACCAAAATACCAAAGAGAGATTAGGTGACTCTGGGGTGGCTGAAAGTTGGTGAAATTGCCATTCATTGAAACTACAGTGTTTACATTACAGCTACCAGTTGTTAACTCCATAATAAAGAAAACATAGAATTACATGTATGGATGAATTATAGTATGAAATAAAGAACACAAAGGATCATAAATTTAGAAGGAAACAAGAAGGTACATAATGAGGTCATATAAGTTCATATGAATACAGTTGGTCAAGAACCATATGGTCATGTCAGGGGCCATTCAGACTACCTTTTGTACTGAATTGTAACCTGGATTAAAAGTGTGAAGCTCCCATTGGCACTGGTTCTAACAAATCAGATCAGGGTCTTGCACACCAGATCAAGGGCAAATCCCCCTTAGAGCAGTTTTTCCTAAAGTGGATTATTTCCCGTTTCTTTTTGGAAAACCCGTTTCTTCCTTGCTGCTGGCAAATGTGAACTTGGCCCCGGTCATGATCAGGTCAAGTTCAGGGGAGGGATTTAGGTCAGAGGGAGGGCTTTGTACTTTATTTTTGACAGATTATGCGAATGCTTGTGCTACAGGTTGATACATATTGACAGAATGTGTATTCTTGTGCTACATTTCCCTTTTGTTTGCTTGCTGCCGGCACGGCAAGTCACTTTGCAAGTGGCATTTAAAAAAAAATGTGTGTGTGTGACAGAATATTCAAATGCTATTGCTACATATGTTTAATAATTAATAATTAATAATAATTTGTTTTATTTATATACCGCTATTCCAAAGATCATAGCGGTGAACAGCAAGTAAGCTAATTAGCAAGTAAGCTAATTTGCCCCCAACAGTCTGGGTACTCATTTTAGCGACCTCGGAAGGATGCAAGCCTGAGTCGAGCTTGGGCCCTTTTGCTGGTCTTGAACTCGCAACCTTGTGGTTTCGAGTGAATGGCTGCAGTACAGGCATTTACCCACTGCGCCACCAGGGCTCCTTTCATTTCGTTTCCCTTTCATTTTGGCAAACTGATACAATGTGTGAATGCTTGTGCTAAATATGTGTGGGAAATGAAGGGAAAGCAAGAGGATGCAAAGGAAGAGAGATTGCATTCTGGGATGGGAAAAGGAGAGAAAGCAAGAGGATGCAAAGGAAGAGAGAAGGAGAGATTGCATTCTGGGATGGGAAAAGGAGGGAAAGCAAGAGGATGCAAAGGAAGAGAGAAGGAGAGTGCATTCTGGGATGGGAAAAGGAGAGAAAGCAGAGGATGCAAAAGAAGAGAAGGAGAGATTGCATTCTGGGATAGGAAAAGGAGAGAAAGCAGAGGATGCAAGGGGAGGGAATCTGAAACGACCTGAAGGCACACAACACATGCACATACACGCACAAGTTGACAGAATATGTGAACGCTGCCACCAGTCTTTTTTTAAAAAGGAGGGAGGAAAGCACCCATTCCGTTGGCCAATAGTTGTAGGACACGTCACTTTTGATGAAAGTGGAAGTGAATTTGGTTGACAACAAAGGAGGCTCCATTTTAAAGTGGTACTGCAAATGTGAACTTCAGAGGGGCAAATTGCATCGATCAAGGTAAAGGGTAGTGGGAACTTCTTTCTTTCCCACACCTAGACAATTATTGTACTATGACTCCACTTTAACTGTCATGGCAATATTGTATGGAAGCCTGGGACCTGCAATTTACACAGGTATATTTAGAATTCCCAACCATAGAGTTCTAGTGCCTCACCAAACTATAACCCCCAGGATTCCATAGTATGTAACCATGGCAATTAAAGTTGAATCATACAGCTGTAATTCTTTAGTGTGAAACATTACTCTCTCCTTGGTTACTCTCCTCTGGTAAAAAAAAAAAATCAAGCATAGGGTCCCTGCAAAAGGAAGCAAAAATGACAAAATAAAGTTGCTGCAAGTATGACAGTAAAACTAGAAGCAGAAAATATTGCTTCATTTAAAAAAAAATAGGGTGCAAGTGGAAATCCACATAAGGATTTTTATTTTTAAAATTTGTATTACAAAGACAGACACAGTTTAAAGAACTAAAACATGAAGGGTAAGAGAGTGCTGTTGAGGCACACAACCTGGCCTTAAATGTTTACTCTAAATGTCCAACTTCAATAGGCTTTACTTCCTAGTAAACATACTTAAGACTGCACCCTTGATTTGTGACCCTGGCCTGCCCAAGGTTTATAGGCTTTGCTATTCATTTGAAGCATGCACCCACTCCTACAGCCGCTGCCATTTACAACTGACCTATTCTTGGAAGATGACAAAGAACTCTTTATTTTAACATTCTAACAGGTGAAATACTTCTGCATTCCATTTCCATTATGTCTTAAGCACTGCTGGGAACAGGAAAGGTGCCGAGTTGCTTACATACCTGGCCAATGCCGTGCAATTTTGAACCTTGACAAGCTAGTTAGGTTTCATCGAAGCAGCCAAGAATAATGCCTCCCTTGTCAAGCCACAAGAAAAAGCCTGCAGCTGCTCTGTGTGCTGGTAAATGCAAGAAAGATTATATGCGCTGTGAAAACTGCTCGTTCATGGGCCCTGCCATTCCTAGTACAGTCACGTCAAACTGTACATGACATGGCGAGATGGTGTAGTGGAAGCAATGCAGATTTCAATTTTGGTAATGTATATGCAGTTGGAATGGAGCAAAAGAGCATGACCATGACAATCTATCCCCCATAGATTAATGTCGGGAGCAGGCAGGTATGTCATAAAGCATGACTTAATAATGTGGAGAGACCCTCTTAGTGTTTTCCTCATTTTCATTAATGCTTTGCGCCTGCCTGCAAGAGATTCTCAGGAGACCTGGGGCCTATTGCTTTCAAATGTTGCCTCTGACCCAGATAGTGTCAAAACGTCTGAATGCATGCAATGCTCTTTTTAAAAAGAGCATCCCTAATGCAATGCAAATGCACATTGTGGGGAAATTCCAGCTGCGAAAATGAGGCCTCGTATTTCTAAAACCATATACATGTCAATGGGCCATTATTCTCTAGTTTTAAATGTAATTGCAGCACAGCTTGGAATGGGTTCCTGAAATCATAAAATACACTGAGTAGCAGTTACTGAATCTTTCAGAATATTTTATATCTCACTCCCTGTCCTTCCTCCTCCCCACTGCCACTCGCAAAAAGAAGGAGAAGAAGAAGAAAAAGAAGAAGAAGAAGAAGAAGGAGAAGGAGAAAAAGAAAAAGAAGAAGAAGAAGAAGAAGAAGAAGAAGAAGAAGAAGAAGAAGAAGAAGAAGAAAGGGGAAGGGAAGAAGGCAACCCAAAAAGTGAAAGCATACCCTTTATTTGTCTTACAACTGGAAAACACGCATTGATTTTTTAAAGAGATATTTAAATATCAAGGACTTCAAAACCTTTTAAAAAAAAATTTTTAAACCATTTGGGTCTACTCCTGTATAATAAACCATTTCCAGGCAATTAGGAATATTTATAATTGTTTTCTATGGGAGGCACTTTCTTCTATTTCCAAATTTCTTCTCCAGCTAATGTTCCTTATAAAGCCTGAGCAGCAGTCATTTTGAAAGAATCTTTTCTTAGTCATGTGAACTGCGGCTGCAGTCACCTTTTCCTGATAAATTTAATGTGTGCGTAGTGCAGCCTTTATCACCAAGACTGGTATATTTGAAGGTATCATTATTTCATTGTGGTTGCCTCCCTCCCCTGCTCATTCTTTCTTGGGAGGATTCCAAGAAACAGCTCCTATGATTAAAAACAATGTAGATTAATACTGCGGTAGTGTTGAGCTGTGGTATCCTTTTACTTCTTTCGGTCTAACCCTCCCCTCGTTCCCGCTCCCAATCTCTCCAAATCCATTGCTTTCTGCAAATAAATCTACACAGTTTAGTTTCCTCACTCAACCTCCAATGTGGGTAACACAAAACAGAAAGTTCCTTGAAAGGAGAATATTTGACAGTGATGGCTTAAAGGAAGAGCAGATGGAATACTCTTTCCTCAAACCCAAGCTATAATGCTTTTCTGAATAGGGCATTTGCTAAAGGAAAAACAAAACAGCCCCGTGAACAACCGTACACAACAAGACGTATGTTCAGTAACACAAGCAGTACTAACTACAGTGGGCCCTTGTTATCCACTGGGGTTTGGGTCCAGAACCCGCTCTAGATAACAAAATCCGTGGATTTACAAGTCCCATTAAATACAATGGCATAGCAAAATGGTGTCCCTTATATAAAATGGAAAATCAAAGTTTGCTATTGAGCAATTATACTATTTTAAAAATATTTTCAAGCCATGGTTGCTTGAATCTGTGGACAAAAAATCTGAGGGCTGACTGCAATTCTGCCTTTCACTGAAAAGTGCAGTTTTATAGAAGTGTACTATTGTTTTATGCAAAAATTCATTTTTAGACAATACTGTAGTATAGGTGTTTCTAATGGCAACTTAATATGTCACCTCTCTTTGTTTGACGGAGGAGAATATGGCAATTATTCTAGCCTGCTTTCAAAAGGATTGCCAGTTACCTACAGCATTCATCTTTGTTTAATTTATCTCATAGCATAATCATAAATTCCACGTTATCTGTTTCTCATCGAATTAAATTTCTGTCGCTGTAACCCTCAGGACAGACAAAACTATAAAATCAACTTCACTGTTGTCTTTGAAAGGATTTACGTATTCGTTTCTTTCTTTCTTCTTCTTTTTTTAAAGGAAGCATACAGATAAAAACAGACTCTTCAGGACTTAGAGCCTGTGGTAGTTGATTAGCCCCTGCAGTAGGGAAAATTAAATTCTGTGGTTGAGACCCAGCATGCTTGGCTGGTTTAATAATGCTATGGCCATCATCCAATGGCTGACAACCAAGAACTGAGGTACTTTCTGTTCTTTACTCCCTCGTGCAACACCTGAAAATCCTGGGGCGAATCAAACAGCAAATTAATTTTTTTCTCTCTCTTTTTAAAAAACACCCTCACCTGCAGAGCATGTATAAGAAACTAATTTTAATGCTTTCAAGCTGAAGTCATTGGGACAGAAGCCCAAAAAACAATGACAAAGGTAAGTTCTTAAAGCATTTTTCCAGGACATTTAAAAAAACAAAAACCTCCCAGCGGTGTTTTGCTGTTGAGCTTGTTTATTTCTGCTTCCTGTTCAGTAGAAGCCAAGAAGCTCAATAAAAACAATCAAATCCCGCAAAAAATGTTTTTTTTAAAGCCAGTCTTTGTTTATGAATGGAATTCTGTTGCTGCTTGCATAGCATTAGGCATGTAATGTTTTCATTAGTCGAAATGTCTCTTATATGTCTTAAGTATCTCTTGCTCCCTCTACAGCCCTGTCTGCACTGGTGCAAGGCAGCCCAGACTATCTTGCCTCTGCCTTCCCCTATGATGATGATGATGATGATGATGATGATGATGATGATGATGGAGCCCTGGTGGCGCAGTGGTTAAATGCCTGTACTGCAGCCATTCACTCAAAACCACAAGGTTGCAAGTTCAAGACCAGCAAAAGGGCCCAAGCTCGACTCAGGCTTGCATCCTTCCGAGGTCGCTAAAATGAGTACCCAGACTGTTGGGGGCAAATTAGCTTACTTGCTAATTAGCTTACTTGCTGTTCACCGCTATGATCTTTGGAATAGCGGTATATAAATAAAACAAATTATTATTATTATTATTATTATTATTATTAATCTTTATTTATAAAGGGCCTCCAATGCTGGATAGCTAGTCGTATGCATGTCCTGCTGAGCTACCTGGCACATATGATAACACCACAGGTCACTTTGCTCTGAGGTCAAAATGAGGTGCCCATCCTTGATCCCATAGCTGGGCACCTCATTCTCACCACAGAGTGAGCAACCGATGGCAGCAGCAGATGCGCCAAGCAGCAAAGTGGGTTGTATTTCAAAGTGCAGCCCAATGTCAGAACGGAGGACAGGGAGAAGCTGTTTCATTTGGCCCACTGAGACAAGGCCAACAACAGCAACAATAACATTTATTTATAATGCCCTTTTCACCAAAAAGAGGAACATCATATACAATCAGGAACAAAACAATAAAATTCAAAACTATAATAGACTAAAACATTAAAATAATGTACTAATATATTAATCTACTGAAAACATGCTTACAATGCAATGTCAGTGAGCTAGATCCAATCTACCAAGACTTTCCCTACAGGGGGAATTTTCCCCACATTGTCCCTTCATACAGCTGGTCCATGGAGAAGATGCAATAAAAGCCTTTGGTCTAGGACGATGGATCCAGAAAACTGATTTAAAAAACAAACCCATCTACCATTCCCAGAATTACCTAGCCAGGAGTCATATGGTTACAGAATTCTGAGAGTTGTAATCCAAAAAAAAGTAACTTTTCCATGATCTGTGTAGACTTTGGGGTCAGATTATGGCCCACAGATCTTAAACTGCTACGTATCCACATAATTTCTTCCAGCTGCAGCTATTTTTTCTTAAGTACAAAAACAATACATATGTGGATTACCCCAGGCACAATCTCTTTTGATAGTCCACTGCGGAAAACAAGTTTTATGAAAATTAAGATAATACCAGCAAGCAGGTTGGCAGATTGAAAAAAACAGGGCAGTGCTCCCATACCATTAAGTGATGTCTAGAAGAGGGAATTTTAGCAGATGCTGCATCTCATGTAAGCTATACTTGCTAAAATTCTCTCTTCTGCAGGAGCCTTGCCCTGTTTTTCACCTGGCAATTCTGTTGGCAAGTGGTATGAAAACTTAAATATCTGTCCATTTATTGGATTATAAATGCAGATATAAGGACAAAACCAAAGCAAACTAAACCCCAAACCTTTAATTGAGGTGATGTTAAGGTGAAAAGGGAGGTTAGATATAAACATTGCTTTGAGGTGTGTTACTTTGTGGAAAATATTCACTCAGCATTTTTGTGGCTTCCATAAGTTTTTTTTACAAAATGCTTCACTTCAAATCAATGACAGACTTCAAGGCAGGAAGAAGGCTCCCAGTTTGACTCAGGAGCTATTTAATATTCTTGAGAAAATAGTGAATTACTTCCTAAGAAAAACACATTTGTTATTTGGGCTACACCAAGTAATTTTCCCCTTTCTGTTTTTCTTTTTTTCTCCTTCCAAGAAAAGTCATGTTCCTGAATAGAAACAGGAACATTTTGCTCTAGATGTTATATACTTCCTCAGAAAACTAGAAATGTGTAGCGATGTGATTACACTGTTCAATTGTTGTGAAATTTCTTCTGTTTTGATATGAAGTGTGTTGTTCAACCGTTCTGTTACTTAGAAATCTTCTGAGCCTCCATCGACCCCTAAACTCTGAAATGAGGAGTCAAGAGTTATCCATGTGGAATGCTAGTCACTAAAATAGAAAATGAGAATCACAGGCATTTTCTAATATGTCTTTTAAAAATATGCACTGCGGCTTGAGAGTCCTTTAAAAACAGTCCTCACATTTGTCTGCTTTCTCGATCCAGCACTCCATAAACATATTTATTATTAATTTACAGAACGACTTTATACCCGGCATCTACCATCCCAAATGCAAACTTCAAGGCAGTGCTGCAAAGCAACTAATTTTGGCTACCCCCTTCGTTGCTTCATTGTACAAACGTGACATGCAATCGCAATTCTATTTATTAAAGCTCCAAGCAACCACAGGGTTGCTTCATTGGCCAGCCTTCTGAAACTCTGGGAGAGAAAAGTTAGCTCACTGTAATGCAGCCTGGGAGGAAGCATTGTAGCATATTTTGTAATTGGCTTTCTAAAGTGAAAATGACTCCCTGTGTAGATTCTGGCTGGCTATGGAAGGTATTCACTTTGGAAGGCAAAGGGATTGTTCCAGGAAACAGTCGTGAGCCATGATTCTCTGAGTGACAAAAAATAAAATAAAAAATAAAATAAAAATAATACTTTTCCTGTCCTTAACATATAATGCCGTGTGTCACAGTACTATTGCAGCTCCTAGAAGCTTTATCTGAAATGGCTGCCATGACTAAACACATCTCACGTTTTCCTTTTTCCTTTTCTGTGTGTTCTGGTCCAGCGCTGACAGATTTGTTCAAATGTACAGAATCTAGAGCTGGGTTTGAATTATGAGCTTATTTGCCAACTTGTAATAAACTAAACCCGGTGACTGAGGCAATACTGCTGACATAATCATTGCGGACAAGTTAAATGTTACAATTCCTCTCCTACAAAGAGGACATAGGACTCCAAACTGAATGATACTGGCTTGAATCATGCAAGTAATTTGTAGCACAGGCAAAGGACTTGAATGCCAATCTTCTGATTCTCCATCCAGTGGGCTTGTTGAAATGGTGCTGCTTTTCATCCTAATCCTTTAATTTGTTTCAGTGTCTGTGTCTCTGGTACAACTGAAGCCACCCCCACTTCCATATTCTATTCAAGTATGTTTTGTCCCACTTCGGTGGTGTCCTTTTAGTTTGCCCAGTCAGCTTTTCCCTTCAGTTTAGACTTAATGGCAACACCCGTTTCCCTGCCAGCTTAAATAGCTGAAGTTAGATGAACTCTCAAAGGTGTTTGTTAGTGCAGTCATTCCTCGAACTCTCAGACCTGCTGGTAATGCTGTTTTCACAAGGGTGATTTGCATTCATTCTAGAATGATGTCCAGTACGTGCCTGCAACTTAAAATGTGCTCCTTCTGAATGAAGGAGACGCCAGGCCTCTTAAGAATTCACCGAACATAATTAGATACACCCTAGCTCCTCTAAATGTTATCCAAAGGCTAACTATCTGATGCTTAAATTGAAAAACCTCATTAACTTTAAATACTGCTAAAGGAAGTCGGGGGGAGGGGGGAGTACTCAGTGAAAATAGTAGATTGACTATGAAGTGTTTGTTGAGTCTAAGCCCAATAATCTAAAGCCAACTGCACATTTGTACAGCTCTCTCTTTTTCTTTTCTTTTCTTTCTTTCAGGAGATTTTTGGGTCAGCATGTATTCTCTTAAAGTGATGCAGGTTGATTCAGTGTTAAAACAATAAAGAGGGCACAATAAATCTGGTTATTTCACAGGTGAGTAACAGAGTAATAAGAACTTAGTAGAGCTGATTATTATGAGCATGGATACCTTGCACCTTTGAATATCCATTTGCAACTCATTTTGGTTTATTTCCACATGATACACCAATCCTGCCTGTTCGTTCTAGTCTGACAGTTTTCTATGCCATGTTACATGGGAGCACACAAGCACAATACTGCTGTTTTGTTTGTGCATAGATCCACATATCAGAGCTTTCTCAAATAACTGTATTTTTGTAAGAATGCTGAAAATGTCTACTTGAGATTACATGTGCTCCTTCTCTCATCATTACAGTTATCTTCTTGAATCTGGTATCCTTCAGAGGTGTTGGTCTACAACTCTCAACATTCTCAACCAACTTAACTGGTGAAGGCTGGTTTCTGGGATGGACCAATATCTGCTAAAGCCAGAACAACTAAAAGATGTGGATGTGACCTCTCCAGATGGATGTTTGTTTGTTTTTTAAAATGTAGGTAAGAGCCAGAACAGCACAGAAGAATGGAGAGGAAAGCACAACTTTTTATGTTCTTGCTACTACTGACCAAAAATATGTTTTTCTGAACTGCTATATAAATTGGTGCCAAAAGTTTGGAGATTGAGTCAGGACCATTGCTTTCTTGGAATCATTGTAGGAAATGGGAGAATTAACATTCCTCTTAGTAATGAGGATGTTGAGACTTCCCATTGGCTGCTCTATATATACAATAAGTGCATCCAAGCAACTAATATCACATTTACTCCTACTCCTACACAGTCATGAGAAACTGCTATATCTATATGTCAGAGATATTTACACCAGTGAAGAGATCCTGGACATCAATCATGGAAGCCAGGTGGAGAGCATCTGGATAAGAATCAAAGGGGAGAGAAACAACAAGGATGTTACGGTGGGAGTCTACTACAGACCCCCAAGTCAGACTGAGGAATTGGATGATATCTTTCTAGAACAGATGACCACACAGTCAGAAAAGAGAGATGTAGTAGTGATGGGCGACTTCAACTATCCTGATATTTGCTGGAAGTCAAACTCAGCAAAATCCTCAAGGCCTAGCAAATTCCTCACTTGCCTGGAAGACAATTTCATGGTCCAAAAGGTGGAAGAGGCAACAAGGGGGGTCAGCTATTTTAGATCTGATCCTAACCAACAAGGATGACTTGGTTAATGGGGTGCAAGTGATGGGATCATTAGGTGGAAGTGACCATGTTCTCCTGGAGTTTGTAATACAGTGGAAAGGAGAAGCCAGGCATAGTCAGACACGCATCCTAGACTTTAGGAGAGCGGATTTCAGTAAACTTAGAGAAGTATTGAGAGTGATTCCATGGTCAGAAATACTAAAAAAATAAAGGAGTTCAGGACGGATGGGAGTTTCTCAAAAGAGAGATACTGAAGGCACAATTTCAAACAGTTCCAGTGAGAAAGAAAAACGGGAGGTGTCTCAAGAAACCAGGATGGATGACTAAGGAACTTTCAACCGAGCTAAGTTTGAAACGGAACATGTATAAGAAATGGAAAAAGGGGGAAATCACAAAAAAGGAATTCAAAGAAATAGCAGGCATGTGCAGGGGTAAAGTCAGAAAAGCTAAAGCGCAGAATGAACTCAGGCTTGCTAGAGAGGTTAAGAACAACAAAAAGGGCTTTTTTGGATATGTCCGCAGCAAAAGGAAGAAGAAGGAAATGGTAGGGCCACTGCGTGGAGAAGATGGCAAAATGCTAACAGAAGACAGAGAAAAGGCAGAATTACTCAACACCTTCTTTGCCTCAGTCTTCTCAGAAAAGGCAAAGGGTGCTCAACCTGAGGATAATGGAGCAGAGGACAGGATAGAGGAATTTCAACCCAGAATAAGTAAAAAGAGATAGTAGAGGAATACCTTATTAATCTAAATGAATTTAAGTCTCCGGGACCAGATGAACTCCATCCAAGGGTATTAAAAGAACTGGCAAATGTAATATCGGAGCCAATGGCAATAATCTTTGAAAACTCCTGGAAAACAGGAGAGATCCCAGCAGACTGGAGGAGGGCAAACGTTGTCCCCATCTTCAAAAAGGGGAAAAAAGAGGATCCCAACAATTATCGTCCAGTTAGTCTGACATCAGTACTAGGAAAGATTCTGGAGCAGATCATTAAACAGAGAGTCTGTGAACATCTAGAAGGCAATGCCATAATCACAAAAAGTCAACATGGGTTTCAGAGAAACAAGTCATGCCAGACAAACCTAATCTCTTTCTTTGATAAAATTACCAGCTTGGTAGATGAAGGGAATGCTGTGCATATAGTATATCTTGATTTCAGTAAGGCCTTTGACAAAGTTCCCCATGACATTCTTGCAAACAAGCTTGTAAAATGTGGGCTAGACAAAGGAACTGTTAAATGGATCTGTAATTGGTTGACCGGCCGAACCCAAAGGGTGCTCAACAATGGCTCCTTTTCATCCTGGAGAGAAGTGACCAGTGGGGTCCCACAGGGCTCTGTCCTGGGCCCAGTACTATTCAACATCTTTATCAATGACCTGGATGACAGAATTGGGAGCATACTTATCAAATTTGCAGATGATACTAAATTAGAGGGAATAGCTAATACCCCAGGGGACAGGATCAAGATTCAAAATGACCTGAATAGACTAGAAAGCTGGGCCAAAGCTAACAAAATGAAATTCAACACGGAGAAATGTAAGGTATTGCATTTAGGGCGGAAAAATAAAATGCACATATATAGGATGGGTGACGCCTGGCTGAATGAAACTATGTGTGAAAGGGATCTAGGAGTCCATGTAGACTACAAGTTGAACATGAGCTTACCTCTAGGATTCAATACATGGAGAAAGTAATGGCTACCCCTGCCTTATTCTGCCATGTCTTTCTCATATGAAAAGTCAGAAGATGAGAAACATTATGTTGACAGAGGTTTGTCCACATGAGCAAAGATGCTGGAATACTGGTATTCTTGCACATGTCGAGAGCCTCAGACTTATCACTTTCCATATGAGAAAAGGGATGCTGAAGGAGTCTAGGAGCTTGCATCTTCCACTTTAGATCTAACCAAGCTAAGTAAAGAGAGAAAGGAGTTTCACCTGGCTCTAAACTGCCAAGAACAATTCCCTGTGAATGCAGGCAGAAGAATTAAGGAGGGAGAAGTTATGGGATCTAAGAGTAACAAGGTTGTTTTGCTTTAATAACAAATGAGAAAATAGCCCACCAATAATTTGGAAGTGGTTTAATTAGGCTTTGCTAATGCTTGCCGTTTAATTCTGACAAAAAACATCTTTGGCAGAGACCTATAGTTACTGAATAAAGGTTTTCTGACTTTTACTACTGAATACTGGATTTCTTTTTATTATTATTATTAATATTAAAATATACAAACAATACTTCTAAGGTTATTCTTACATATTCTTACATATGATCAATCCTGAATACTGGATTTCTGAAGGGAGCCGCTAGACACTGACAGACAGTGTTTACACCTTCATATTAGTTGGAGAAGTAGCTTTAAAACGCTTGCTTTAAAATGTGGCCCAGATGAACTCTCCTCCCCATCCCTATCTGTATCAAGTGAAGTAGAGAAGGTGTGTGTGTGTAAACTTGGAATGCACTGAGATCACCTGGTTTATGTTATTTTATGATTCATTCCTGGGAAAGAGGAGGGGAGTATATGCTGTCTGTTCTTTTCATTGGCAGCAACACGGTTCCAGCTGTAATGTTTACTACTAACTTCATCCTTTTTTTTGATCGTGCCATTTAATTGGGCACCCCTAGTTTCCCAAAAACGCAGCCCTTGAAAAAGGTGTATTCATTTTCTGAACACACACCCTGTGCCTAAAGCTAAAAGAAACAGTGCGTATTACACTATGGATAGAAAGGATCACACAAAGTAGAAGAGGGAAAAATACATTTCAAATAATTACATTCAGTGTATGAATTCTTCGCACTTGTTATCACTTCCCTACCCATATGTTCTGGCATTTTGACTATGTGGATCTTTTCCATACGTTTGAACACTGCTCACCTTTAAAGAATGGAAAGTTACTATGTGTGCACAAAAATTGCCTAGGGAAACGATTTATGGATTGATATCTCACCTTGCCCCACTTTGGAGCATAGATTATTATTGTTGTTGTTGTTTTCCAGTGAAGGCCTCACTTGAGAAGGAACAGGGTGTGATAGCAGCATCACTTAGGATGCTAAGAGTTTTGCCTGGAGGAAAACGCCATCCCTAATTGGGCCAAGCATCACGCCCCTAGTAACACGTGCTGAAAGCGTATAAGACCCAGCGACTATGTCCTCAGAAAATGCTGATGTTGGAGAACTCTTCTGATAGACAGAGAAGCAATTTTTCTGACTAGCTACTAATTAGCACTCAAAAGCACACGGCCTTTTCCAGGCCAATCTTACAATCTAAATTGCTCCCAGCTTTGCATGCGATGGATTTACTTGTATAAATAGTCAAATGGATCCCCCCTCCACCAAAATACATTTATTAATATATGTGCACTTCAAATAGAAGATCCTTTTCTACTTTCTAAAATAGCCCAAGGGAATTGCTTTTGACAGAACCGAGAAGACTGATACTCACTGAGATTTCTTGTTTTTCCTCCATTTGAATGACCTTTTTGAAGTTGTTGATATATGGCTGCCAAATAGGGTCGTTCAGATGTTCACTTGAATGCATTTGAAAGCGGAATGACCCTCATTGGTCCTTCTTCTATGGTGCGTCCTCAGTAAAATGTCTGAATTAGCCAATGCTTGGACATAATAAGTTAGAAACAAAAGAATTACTTGTAACTAATTACTTTGGGACAAAGATTGGGGCATGAAGCTGTATTTTAAAAGCCATGGGTTGGGTGAAGATTACTTTATTATAATATTTGAATCCCATTGTGGGAAAAAGGCAGGATATAAATCCTTGAAATAAATGAATAAAATAAAATAATATGTAATGCTTTCTAGTAACTTCCAGACATTTAAGGGAATTTAAAATCATATTAGAGGAATTTTGTCAGGATTTCCACACACGTTTTATGCCAAATTCCTATCAATTCTAAAAGGTTTTTTAAAGTAAATGTTGGTACTCAATTACAATTAGAACGGGGGGACAATATTTGAACAAAATATTGAAAATTTACCATGAGTTACAATTGGAAATAATTTTTTGATATTAGGATATATAGGTGACATTTAAAACTGGAAATATTTTCAAAGCTGTATAAAAATGCTACAAACAAATGTTGAAAGTCTGAGCAAAAAGTTGGGACATTTTATCACGGGATGGTCATACAATAAAGCTCAGAAATTTGGGGCTCAGATAAAGGGGCAAAACAGGACCACCCCTTTGCACCATCTTCTCAGTGGCTTGGGAGCATGGCATTTACACGTTGCATGCTCCCAAGCTGTCTGAAAATCCTCAGCCATTTACATGGAGGCAGTTTCGTGATGCTCCAGCAGGTTTTTGCCACCTGAAAAAGGAGCGGCTATTTGCCACTCCTTTTGGGGCAGCTTCAAGGTGGATTGGGGCCATGGCGTGTGATTGCTATGGCCCCAATCTGGCTTCGGAAGAGGCAACTTCAAGACGCTCCTTCCACCAGTCTATTTCTCCCCGAAGTTCCAGAAGAGCCCTGAATTTTATTTAATGAGAATGATGGAAGGACAGATGGAAAAGAAATATGGAAGAATTTTACAATATATGGTTACACCACTGACAATTGCACATGCTCAGGGATAGAAAGCCATTATTATTCCAACACAAAAGGATGGGTTGGTAAAAAATAAAAGCACAAATTGACAATGTTAATTAAAGAAAAGACTTTGTTTAACTTAATTTTTTTGAGACAATGATGGGTGAATTTATCAGTTTTGGGTTTACAAGATAATATGAAGATAATGATAATATGCTTACAATAAAAGTATAACTTGGACATGAAGCACAGGACGTTTAATATAGTCTGAGTTAAAGATTTTCAGTTATATATGTATTAATTATATTGTGAGTGTATTGGGTTTTGTCTTTTTGTGTGTTTTTAAAATGCTTGCTTTCTTTCTTTCTTTCTTTCTTTCTTTGATATGCCACCTTTCTCCCAAGTTGGACCCAAGGTGGCTCACAAAAGATGTTTTGAAACAACAACAAAGTGCAATTTTAATACGTAATTATAACACCAAATCCATATAAGTGAAAAATGTAAAGTTCATAAAAATGCTAGGTTAAATATAAACCATGTAGTCAAAGGTTACATTAATATTTTTAAAAATAAAGGCTATGTAGTTTTTTCACGTGTTTTCTTTTGTGTTCCTACCAAAATGATTCACTGCACCAGTTCTGTGCATGTGTTTGTCCATGAAACCACAGGGCACCTATACGAGGTGATCCTTCTGGATGTTTCCCTGGGATCTTAACCAAGGTATAAAACAACAACTGCTTTTGGAGGGCACTGGCAATTTCTCAAAAGGGAACCATCAGGAACTAATAAAAAGTTGGTTCTGAAAACAGGAAAGTTGACAGAAATGACAAGCACAAGGCTCTCGCTAGTCAGTTGTTAACAGCAAATACTGGAAGATGGTAATACAAAGGGTAATAGTACTGCTGTACTAGCAGTATGGCAGAACTAGCAGTAATTATCTACTGTAATAGTCTACTATTACCTACTGTGCTGTTACATGATCCTCAATATGAAGTTAGACTACCATTCCGGACATTCCTTACCATTGGCTATACTGGCTAGAGCTAATGGGAATTGCAATCCAAGATTCAGCAGTTCTCAGGTTCCCAGCCCTGACCTAGTATTTAACTCAAGTGCCAACATTAAACAACATATCCCGTGTTTGCATTAAATAACATAACAGCATTTTATTATACATTTTCTTTTATTTTTCAGATAAACCATATTTTCCTTTAGTAAACACTGCAATAAACATGCAATCCTCCTCTTCCATATTTGTAAGGCTGCAAGTCCAAGGGATCCATTTCTGGCACTTTCAGGACATACTCAGAGAAAGGACACCAGAAGCTATACAAATCTAAAGCTAAAATAGAAGAGGAAAGCTTGCATATGCTTGATAATCTTGGATAGGTCACACAAATAGATTCTGAAGGAGGAAGGAAATCATGAGAGAAAAATGTGCTGTGTTCCTTCCACAGTGTTTTGCAGGGGAAAGTATCTCTCCATGTCTGTGGTGTCAAAGTACTGCTTTGATCAAAAACAGCTGTTAGAATAGCTCCACATATTTAAAAAGGAGAAGCAGGGAGAAGGTTGGTTAAACAGAAAAGAATGTGAAAGGCAGATGCAAACAATCTGAGTTTTGTGTTGTGGTGTTTTGAGGTACAGAAATGTTCTGTGAGACTCAGCCACTCAACGTGGGACATGACCTTTCAGGAAATCCAGACACTGACATCTACATTTTTCCCCTAATCTTTTGTGATTTAGATGGTTACTAAACACACTATGATATGGCTACAGCAGAGGAGAAAAGAAGTGATTACAGTTTCGATTTTGAGGCAAAGGATTTCCAAATAACACTTTCTCCATAAGTTCATGCAGTGTGGTTCTTTGTATATTTGTTCTGCAGTTAAGTTCCACTGTCTGTGTTTAATGGGACTTACTCCTGAAAAAAAGTGAACAGTCTTATAGCCTTTTTTTCCTCATCCAAGTCCAAACTGTAATGTGAATGCACATAGCTCTCCTATCATTTAAAATTAGGCAAAGCTACATAAATAATGCTGCAGTTTACCCCCAGAACTGATTATATGAAATCTTGTTTACATTATGTGTTTTCTTTGGATCCATACTTGGCAGCCATCTCCAAAGTCCCAATAGTGAAATAATCGTTACTTATATCTTTTTCTTCTCCCGTTGCTAGGATTAAGTTGCTATGCTTTTCCAGTGTTCCAGAACATGTGGAAAACTTCATTTCTGGAGAAATCTTTCCTCTTCGCAAAGATGATTTCTGCTTGAAGAGAGCAACAAAAATATGCAAGGAGTGGAGCTAGCATGAATCCCTTTCGTGCCACTTTATTTTTTTAACACCTGAATTCTCTTTATTTTTATTTAATTTTTTATTTCTTGTATAAGAACAGGCCTAGATGTGATCTTTGTTCTCGTGTACTTGTATTGGGTTTATACTTACAATAGCTTCTGTATCAGTTCATGAACCATAAAATGAATCTAGAGACCTGTACAGGGGTTCGTAAAGGAATGCCAGTGAATAAAAATGGGAATAGTGGAAAGAAGTCTAGGAGCACTTTTTGAGATAAACTGGTTTATTTCACCATGAGCCTTTGTGGATACCAATTTATTCAGAAGGTTTGCATGCTAATCTTGATTCTAGTTTGTTTACAGTTTCCTATTCTATCTGAAATGGGGAACTGTTGTCAGCTTTAAAAAAGACCGTAAACCAAGGGTAGGCAACCTTTTTGAGCCGGGGGCCGGGTTGCTGTCCCTCAGACAACTAGGGGGCCGAACTCAAAATGGCGCCCGGAGCGGCACAGAAGCTGCGGCAGGGGCGGCAATCAGTGGCAGGACCAGGCTGGCGCCAGTCCCAAGGCCTCACCAGGCCGGATCCAGCCCGCGGGCCGTAGGTTGCCAACCCCTGCTGTAAACCATGATCAATTCATGGTTTAAGATCCTTACTTTGACTGTAACTTGATATTGAAGCCACCTTCCCCAGTTTCCCGTAGCAATGGGAAATTATAAACAGACCTGGATCAAAGCGCTGAAGCCAGCATGCACAGAAGAGGCATGGGAAAGGAGGGGTGAGTGTGTAATGCATTGCCCAATGCTAGTTGCCAATTTAATAAAGTGTGGTTAATTATGCCAGGAATTATGTCCAACTCAAGCTAATGTGAGTTAATGTTGAAGCCCTGATTCTGTGTAGTGGATGTAGTAAGGCACACTCTACTGCTGATTATAAATACTTGCAGTGTCTTGTAATGTCTCAGGGAAGATCTGCTGATTTTGCATGTGTCACTATGAAGTTTATGTTGTCATGTCACTTTTCTGGTGTTAGATAGATTAGATACATTATCGCATATGTTTAAGATAAGGGGCACAAGTACCATCTCATTAGCAGTGTAGCAGGAATGTAGTTCCCTAAGATTAGGTCTGTGTGCACAGTTTTAGTCTCCTGAAGCAAAAACTATTCAACACACATACACACACAAAGAGGTGCACTCCCACATGTGCTCAGTTCCGTGCCAGATTGGAGCATTCATAACACAGCAGTAAACAGCCTTGCTTGTATCTTTGAAATGTCATCGGCTGTGCTGTGTGGCAGCTCTTGCTTCACTGATTGCTCTAGAATTAGAACCAGTCGCTGTGAGCTTGGCAGCTGCAGATTCCAGATGTACAGCCCCTGGAAGGAATGACTCTTTTCAGCAGTGTCAGCTGGCTATCACTTTCCCTTTTCCTGGTTCCCCCCTCCCCTTGCTTTCTTTCAACAGATCTGATGTGGTGGCTCAGTGCATCATGCCAACATTATCCACTTTCACATCACTTCCCTTTTACTGTGGGGAACTGACTCACTGTGACATGGTTTTGATGTGGGGAATGAACAAATTGCATACAATAGCTGCATTCTCTGATGGCACACAGCGTTTAGCTCCTCAAACCTGATGACAGCTCTCGATCTCGCCATTGTGAAACCCAGGACTCAAGGCAGCTCTTTAGGGCTGGATTTGGAGGTGCCTGGAATGCTCTGTCCTGGTTTTATGAATCATTTAAAGGTGGAGTTAGCATTTTTAAACACACACTTTCTTTTATTACAGTTTATTTCTTTTCCTAACCTCACAATGTTGCATGAATGCTTCAGAAACACAGATGAGAAATTGAATATACTGGAGGAGATGGCACTCCCTTTGAGAGAGGAATTTCATGCATTTAGGGAGTGCTCCTAAATCCATCTTGGTCACAAGAGTTCCAGGTGGCCTCCGTGATAGGGATTACTCCTTCAGACCAGCTTTGGTTTGTTTGCCAGATGAAGCCATTTATAGACTAAGACAGTCTGGACATGGTGATCCATATTTTGGTAGTTCTCTCCCCCCCTCTCCCCAGTTTGATAGCTGTAATGTATTGTAGGTGGGACTACCCTTGAAGATGATTCAGAGGGTTCAGTGAGAGCAGAATGTGGTGGCTGGGTTTTTCATTGGTGTTTCTAGATAGATAGACACTATCCCAATTTAAAACAAGAGCAACAATCTTTGGCTGTCTCTCAGCTTCTGGGCCCAGTTCAAGGTGGTTATTATTTTTGGCATCTTGGGATCCAAGCATCTACTTCCACATCAGGTTGGTGCATTAAAACCCTTTATTGAGCCTTCTTCATGCAGTTCATGAAATCTAGGGGGGTTCGCTCTACCCCCTCCTCATTAATTGCATCATACCCCATTCTGACTGCAGAAGTGGCAGCATGCCAGGTAGGCACTCACAGGGAGTTGCTCAGCTGGTGAGGAAGTGGCAGTGGCAGCTCCCCTTCCCTGTGCTGCTCAGCAGAAGGAAAGGGGAATGGTGTGGCTCTTGGCATGTGGACAACTGGATAGGCCAAATCAGACCCAATCCAGCTGTCCTCATGGCAAAAAAAACCCACAGGCACTCCAAGCTTTCTTGGAAACTCTGGGATTTTCCCTGACTTTAATAGGCAGCAAAGTTAGGTTAAGGTTTGAAAATCTCCCTTGTCTCATTCCTGCATCTGTGTGAGAATGAGAAATTGATTTTCCTCCTCTTCACCTGCAGTACTGGTAACATATATTATGTTCATTAGAAGAGCTTATGAGAACACTTTTTGTGCAAATTCTACAGCTAAAGTACAAATAGCTGTAACCTTGTTGTATGGACGTTTAAAAAACTGGAAACATGAGACTGGTTGTTTTTATCCATTTGATCAATCCGTCAGATCCTTCTGTGTTTGCCATTTTTGTGCTTTCCTTCACAAATAGAAACAAGTCATTCAGCATGAGAGCATTTTGAGACAAATTACAGAGACCTTTATGAAAAACAGTGTGGTCTATGTCTCAGGCTGCATCTGCACTGCAGAAATAATGAAGTTTGACACTGTTTTAACTGCCATGGCTCAATGATACGGAATTCTGGAATTTGTAGTTTTGTGAGATATTTAGCCTTTTCTGTCAGAGGGCTCTGCTGCCACAACAAACTACAAATCCCAGGATTCCATAGCACTGAGCCATGGCAGTTAAAGTGGTACCAAACTCTGTTATTTTTGCAGTGCAGATGCAGCCTCCTCCCATTGGAGGTGAGCATTCTTGTAGAGGTTGGGAATTTCCCAGTGGGCTGTCTTGAGGCACTGAGACAGTTTGCTCTATGCTTCTGATGATGAAATTTCATTTTATAAGAAACTGGATAGTCTTCCAGATGCTACTGGACTCTTAGATCTTTTTGTGGTGACAGACTAACATCTCCTTTGAAAAGCATGAAAGTAGGCCCATACTTGTCTAAACACTGGGACTTTGGTTTTACATTGCGTCTGTATCCGACTTAAGAGAACAATCCTTCTGTAATTGTTTGCTTTGCAAAGGCCTTCTCTTTGCTATGCTGTGTGCAGGGTAATTGTGGGACAAATAAGCTTGACTGTGGTTGTTGGCACAGACTGCCACTTCTCACTATTAATCTTAGAATGTCTGTGGAGAAAAGGCACCTACCTAAACTCTGGAGGATCACTTCTTTCTCTTTGCTGTTATGTCAGCAAACAGAACAGTATCTGATCACTTGTTCCTATTGCTGTCAGCAGAGAAAGACTTTTTGTCCCCAGCTGTTCTAATTTGATAGGGAGAATGCTGGTTAATCCTGTTTTGTCCCATTGTGTCAGCTGCTTTTAAAATGTTCCATTTTCTCTCTCCTTCTCTCACTTTCCCCTTTGTCCTCAGCTTACTTCAATTCAGTAAATTAAGTTCAAAGAACAAATGTAGTTTGCACTCAGTTAGCCCAGTGAGAAGGAAAAGACAGGAGGAAGCAAAATCCTGTCCTTCCCAGTAAGTTCAGGCAAAAGCAACCCCCTGCAGCATCTCCTAGCTTGTCTTTTTGTCCTCATTAATAATTTTGGTTACCTTGATCGCACTTTCATGTTGCTTAGCCACTCCTGTCCTGTTTCATTTGTGAAATGTTGGCGGGTATACAATATGTTGCTTTGGATTTCCATGGCACATGCTACTTGCAGATCAAGTCAGGAGTGCGGCACTGCTGCAAAATGACAGAGAAATGAGATGGAATTTCTTGAGAGGAGGAATGCTGTGAATCTTTTTCCATTAGTCAGAAAAGTGCTCATTAGTGGCATATCACTGTTTCTTCTGTACAAAGGATTACAATTGCAGTTCAAAGGAAGAGGGAAGTGCTCTCTCTTGTTCTGAGGCAGACATTTTGTAGACAGAAGGGGAGGCCGGAGAAGGAGATGTTCGGCTGTATTCCAAAAGGGCTGAATGCGAACACAAAAGAGAACCACATGTGCACATCTGTAGTTTCTGCCACAAGCAGTTCCTAGAGCTGAAGAGCCAAACCACTCATCTCTTCTGGGAACTGAAGACAGGCCCAGACTAGGCACGTGATTCTTTTTTAGGCATGAATTCAGTTCTTTGTAAATCATGCGCAAGCACCCCGATCCAATTATTTGTTCCAATGTGGGAATTTTGGTGGGTATATGGAACTGTTCAGCTTAGAACATCATCTGAAAATATGGAATGACTGCTACCCCCAACCCCAGTGGAACCAAGCCCTCGCCTTAGAAACCTTTAAACTAAGGACCCCCAAAGGAGACACTTGGATGCAAACTTTCTACAGCAATCCTCAACATGACAACATCTTTTGTAAACATCTTTTGTAAACATCTTTCTTCCTCCCTCCCTCTTCATGCTCTCCCATTCCTTTCTGCAATATAACCTTTCTTTCTACAATCTGTCAGGAGGAGGGAAGAGATCTGTTAGCGATGAGAGACAGAGAACTGAAGGAGTCAAGTTGGGCTGTCAAAACCAGTCCAAATGGAAATCAAACAGGGAATTGTGGTGATGATTTTTCAGAAAACTGAGTGATGGGGAGTTTCAAAACAACAGTTTGTATTCTGGGCTCAGTGCAAAAACATACCAAAACACTTAAGTCAGAGAGCTGCAAGGTTCACTTCTAAAAATATCATCAGGAGTAATGGCAAACACTTTCTTCCCTGTCCCCCCACCACCACCTCCAATTTCACTTACTGTTCTAGCTGTATTGATTGGAGACATGTGACTGTTGGAGAGGTGGAGAGGGATATGTTGCAGAGATTACTGGTCCTTTCCCCCTTTTCCTTTAATTAAGGTTTTTTTTAAAGAAGTAAAAATGCGTATGGTAGCAATCGCAGAGCAAAATGGTTTAGAGCTACAAACAACTGGCAGACAAAGGAGGAAAAAGCTGGGAATGGTCCAGTCTCCAATGGGGTTCCCAAAGGATCACATTTGCTACAATGGAAAGAAAAACAGACGAGAATGCAAAACATAAACCAGAATCACACGCTATAGCTTTTATCAGTTGTCCTCGGATCCCAAACTGTTTTTGAGACAGGTTTTATTTATAAGAACAAAAATGACAGGCAGCTTTAAATGAGAGGGTAGGTGTATGTCAGATTCTTGGCAGGCAATCCGTACTGCAGCTTTTGGGTAGTTACAGAGAGAGGGACAGAGGAGGAGGGATGGGGAGAGACACAGAGAAAAAGCACATTTCGGAAAGGATTTTAATACCATGAACATTCTAACCACAGCATTACCTGAATCCTAGTTCTGTTGGTATAGCAGAACAGCAGGATCAGACAGGGATTTTCAGTATGAATCAGACATGTTATAGACTAGATATGTTTATATGAACAGTCTAAAACACTATGTTGTGCTCCATCAGGTTTCATTCTCACAATGTATATATGGTGGTTGTGGTGGTTGTTAACTGCCCTCGAGTAAGTCCTGACCTCCAAGACTCCCTTGTCCTCCACTGCTTTGCTTAGTTCCTGTAACTTCATACCTGTGACATCCTTAATAAATTCCATCTATCTAGCATGTGGCCCTCTCTTTCTACTTCCCTCCACCTTTCTTAGTGTTATTGTGTTTTCCAATGAGTTGTGCCTTCTCACAACGTGTCCAAAGTTCAACAGTCTCAACTTAATCATCTTGGCTTCTAGGGAGACCAGCATCCATACCTTTCTCATTACAGTCTGTGGCTTTTCTCATAATCCTTATTGCCTTTTTTTGTTACCTTTGTTTATTGGGGGCGGGGGGGTTAAGCAAAAGTATCTGTGTTTCAAAATACTTTATTATGCTTAACTCTGATTTTAACAAATTGATATTTACAGAAAGATCAAATATCAAGAGTGACATAGAAAAGAAGAATGTTGAAACAGGCAGTGTGGAACAGGCAGTATGGAGCTTCTGGATTAGAGGCATATCTACTTTATGGCCCGTTCCACACGGGCCTTTGCGGCGCCCCCGTCACGTGCTAGGAGTTGGCCGATGACCTAGCGTCCATACCAGCCTCACCCCTAGCATGTGACGGGTGTAAAAATGGCCGCGCCCTATACACATGGGCATGGCCATTTTTATGTGCCGGACGCTTAGCATCCGCACGTAGCATCGCGAGAATGACGCGTTGAGTGCGCCATTGGTGCCTCGTTGCGTCATTTCCGTGATGCAAGAAGAAGCCCCATTTTGGTGCATCTTTTTAGCTGCGCTGGGGAGCTTCGCGATTTGGCTGCTGGGGCTTCTCGGCGCAGCTAATGACGGCGCAGGCAGAGTGCCGCTTTTCGGTGCTCTGTAACACGCCTTACATTGATTTTAAAATTCTGCCAAGAGAATCCAAGAAATTGTAGTTCTATTATGTGACTTGATACAGTGCCCTGGTGCATTTATTGAAAGTGATTGCCATTAAACTGGGATAAAATTAATGCTGTGCTAAATGGAAACAGAAATCATTTGCAATGCAGAAAAGTGGATATATGAAATTTCTAAAAAGATTCCCTAGTCCTGGACTTACATTGCACTGACTCAGTGCTTTTTGCTATCCTGATCAGTTGCTGTCTTCAAACTTTACCTCCATTATCCTAGTAACAGTATCATGGATCCAGTCAAAATTGGCTTCATAGTAAGGTCACTGTGGGATAAAGAAAGCTAATTCAGAGTAAGAGCACTAGTTGACAATTTTTAAGCTATGGTCTCTGAATGAATAAGTTTTATTTGCTCTCTTTGATGTCATCACATCACATAGGCAAAATGGGACTGGGCACATGATAGTATCACTGTTAACTTGGAAGCATCACTGGTTATCAGACAAAACAAAGTAGCCACAAAGCACTCAAGAAAACAAACAAACAAACAAACAAACAAACAAAGCAGCTGCCTAGTCTAGTAGTTCCCAGTAGCTGTGAAAATATTTTTGGTTCTTATAAAAGATTGTTTGAAAAATATTTCAGCTGCAGTTCATCCTCACCCGAATGTATGTTGGGATCCCTAGAACGTTTGCTGGGTGAGACGGGAGTATGCACTGAAGTGTCTCATGGTGGGGAGCACTCCTGCTATACCATTTAACCTTGTTTTAATCCCCTCAGAAATGGTCCAAATGGGTGATGAAATGTGCTGTTCACAGACCTCTCCAATTGTGTTATTCCTCTTATCTTGTTGCATTTTTAAAATCAACAGCTGTGCACTTGAATATTAAAAGGGTCCCCCCAGAAACACACACACCAATTCCCTAAAAATTCCCGAATGATGGAAGAAGTCATGGATTAAGACAATGGTACTCAAAACATTTCACTCCTTGGACCCCCCCCCCTTTAATCTACATGCAGATGTTGCACACACACCCCAACATAGTATATGAATAAAAGTATACTATATTGTTTAATATAAATATATTGTTTATTTAGTGTGCATATTATCATTCGCACATTCGTGTATATTCATATTTTAACGTTTTATAAGCAAATAACATTGTTCAAATTAGAACAGTTTATTTAAGTAAATTCGATGTTTAAATCAATGCATGTGTAAAAAAAGTTTGGAAAAACAAAGAGGAAGAGGAGGGATCAAGGCTTTCAACTGTCCTTGATCAACTGTCATACCCCTTCGGGGTCCCACCCCACAGTTTGAGAGCCACTGGATTAGGAAGTTCAGATAAGACAATAGTGAGGACATTATCTTGTGTCCTCATTGCACTAGGAGGCAGAATGTTGAATATCACTTTTCAGGAAAGTATCATCTGCCCTATACAGTATATCCCCTTACACCTTATCATAATCCTTTTTAAAATCGAATTTTGATTTCATCATTTATTTTAATGTCTTCTTTCTTTGGCTATTTGTCTTCTATCCCTATACTTAATCCGTAACTTGGCCACTACATGCTGACTACATCATGTTGTTTGCAAATCTTGTGAAAAGCTATAAAGATAGGTTCTCTCTTCTTTTTTTTCTTTTTTTTTTTAAATGAAAGCAGAACATTTAACAGACATCACATACAGTCTCATTGCGAACTGAGATTTAAACAATGGAATAACGGCATTTGGCACAGAACAGCAACAGATTTAGCTCAGCAACAATGGCTGTACTGTAGCCTCTGTGGTTTAAACAGTTGCCTCACGCATTGCTTTAGACAAAGGATTTTTAAAATGGAGCAGAGCGAAAAAAGAAAAAAGAAAAAAGGTTGGGTTCAAGTTTTCTGTAATATAAATATACATACACATTTCTGCAGATGTTATTCATTGGCAGAAATTGCTATATGTAATTATGCTGTATGCTTCACAATATTTTAATGACAACCCACCACCCCCCGACCAAATAGCGGTGAACGTACAAAAGTCAAAAGATTCTTAAAGAGCAAAAAGTGAGACCAGAAGTTTGAAGGTGGGGTGTATGTTATTGTAACTGACTAGGTAAAAGGTGGCAGGGGAACATGGTCTACTTTGAATGAAGCTGTGTTGCTTTCTAATCTGTGAATCAGGGACGTAGCCAGGATTTTAGGAAGGGGGGGGTCCAGACTAAGTGCCACCATTATAATGGGGCTTGGGTGCGGCGGCGCAGCAGCACGCACCATTCATTTTTCTAATGGAAGGGGGGGGTCCGGACCCCAAGAACCCCCCCCCCTTGGCTACGTCCCTGTGTGAATAATTATTGAAATACACACACACACACACACACACACACACACACACACACACCTGAACAATTCATTTGAGTCAAAGTTTAATGACAATGAAAGACTGAGAGTAGGCTCTCTTGCAAGCTGGGAAAAGAAGCTGTTAAGTAGAACTGTTGCGACAATGCAGCTAATATAGTGTGCCAGTTAAAGTCCAGAAATAAATAACTATCCATTTAATATGTGTTGTAAATGTCATGCTGATTTAAGCATTGTTATGCATAGATTACATCTCTTTGGGAGATGGATACAGAGGTACTCAATGGAGTTCAAAAAGAAAGTAAACTTTACTAGGGTGAAGAGCAACAGTCAGCAACGGAAGATGGATAAGGGTGTTAGAGTTCAGTGTTTTATCACTAATGATATGCAAGTGCAACACAGGATATGTACCTCACCATAGTTCAGTGTTTCCTCAGCAACCAGAACAAAAGGCCCAGTCCATAATAATCCCCTTGAACTTTCTAACATGCCTTTGCAATCAATCACTCATATGAAGTTTTGTTTTAAGCAACTGAGAAGACAGCTGAATTTACCTATTAATTTAACTTTCAGTTGCTGAGTTTATCTATCAGTCTGGTGTAAATCAGAATTTTGATCATTTTTAACACAGATGAATAGGGATCAGCCTCTCTCTCATACATGGGAAAAATCAAGGGACATTCCAAAAAATTCTTTGTGAACGTGGGACTAGATTTCTTCTTGGATTCAAGTCAAATGGCCAGTTTCTCTTTGATTTTCTGTAAGGCTAAGTTACAGCTGACAAACAAAATAAATAATATCTTCTTTAAACTATTTAGATGAAATGGAAACTACAGATGATTTTGTGCAAAAGACTCCCAGCTAGAATCATGAAAGAATGCCATCTGAAGAGACTGTGCTACTTTGCTTCATGTGGGCAATCACGGAGATTATCACATTCCGTTTAAAGCGCCTTATCCCTGATGGGATAGAGATGCATTTAAATTTAAAAACAGGTCTTATTGTATTCACCAATGGCTGGGTGAATGCAGCCTATATACAGCCTGGATGACAGCTGGGATTATTTTGTGGCTTTTCAACAACGGGATTTTCCCATCCTTGAAAAGCTGCAGAATAAACCCGGCTAGCATCCAGCCTGTACATGGGTTGCATTTGCCTGGCCATGGCTGAATGCGATAACACCCGATTTTAAGCTTAAATGTGCCTGTATCCTGTCAAGGATAAGGTACTTTAAACGGAATGTGATAATCTCCCAAATTCTAGTTTTAGAGATTTTGTTTGAAGCCAGAGCAGTTAGGGGTTGAGTAGAAATTTGCAAATTAGATTTTTCCTCCCACATTTACCCAATTCCTGGCGTAAAAATAGACTATTAACAAAAGAGCATTTGTATCATTTAGTTTTCTATCATCATTAGGAAACAGTGGGCATCAAATTCGTTTTCTCTTTTTTAATGATATGCAAGTTAGCATGCATGCAAAATGCCAATATTTTGGGGGTGTGTGTGGAAAATATGCATCGTCAGTAGTGAAAATGCATGGGAAAATGCATACATGAAGAGGAATATGTGAGGAATTTGTAGTGCCAAAATACAAATGACTGTGGGTTCCCCCCCCCCTCAAAAAGCATTTTTCTGCTGATCGCTAAAGAAATTGAACAGGAGGGAAATACTGATGCAGTTTTGTGAAATACAGTGTAATACAATGAAACTGACAGATTTTTCACATTTCTAGTTTTAACAACACTTCATCAGTGTTTCAAAATGTGTGCTTGTTCCTAAAATCCAAGATCTCAGGAGAGCTCTTTATCCAGTCATACTTTGGAATGGTGGAAAAATTCATTGAGCTTGCATTTTGATAGGAGGTTATGAAGTTCACACTTTCCAAATCAAGATGCAAGCTTGTAAGAGAGCTATTTTGTGGGGGATATGTGCATTGCTCAGAGTTTGGGCTGTAGTTCTCCAAATGAAACAACACAAAACAATTCCTACCATATATATATATATATATATATAGAGAGAGAGAGAGAGAGAGAGAGTAAAAGTGTGTGTAAAATGCATACATTTTTAAAGTCTATTTGGTGAGATGAAAAAGCTAAGCAATATTTTTCATATTATGCTTTTAATCAAACATTACATCAGGTAGAAGTTAGGCAGCCAATGCAGGATCAATATGGCTTCTAGCAAAAAACAGGAATAATACATCTTGTCTTCTTCCTTCTAGCAAAGTCAAGTAAAACTAAACAAGTGATCTGTTGTCTTTACGTTGCAAACCTCTCTGCTCATGGGGCCCATTCAAATTCTGGAGGCAAGCATGCTTGTGCTCCAGTTGCAGTCTGTATACCTGAATGTGGAAATTATGTGATACTGGCTCAGCAGGCCTGAGCATTTTATAAGTTGCTAAGAGGTTGTGACAAAGGCCTCCCAAAGGTGCCACAAGTGGTTGCATTCATCATATCGAGTTTCAGCACAAACCTCCTTCTTGGGCTATTCTTTAAAGGCTTCTCTGGCTTAGATGTCAAGATAAAGGAGATAGAAATACTAAGATCCACACTGGCTTGAGAGAATTTTGCAATTTGATGCTTGGTCTAACTTAACTTTTCCATTTCTGGTTTACTATATTAAATCTGTAGTGCTATAAATACTTTCCTGAGATGCAGGCTGCATCTATACTGCAGCATTAATGCAGTTTGACACTGTTTTAACTGCCATGCCTCCATGTTATGGAATTCTGGAATTTTTAGTTTGTGAGCTGGAGTGGTCCCTGGGTATCCACTAGGGTTTGTTTCCAGGATTCCCCCTGGATACCAAAATGTGTTGATGGTCAAGTCCCATTAAATACAATGGATAGTAAAATGGTGATCTTGATATAAAATGACAAAATCAAGGTTCGTTTAATTTTTTTGTGGGATTTTCAGGCTATGTGGGCATGTTCTAGAAGAGTTTCTTTCTGATGTTTCACCAGCATACCCAACTCCTTTCCAGGTAAGCATTCTCTGAAGATGCCAGCCACTGATGCTGGTGAAACATCAGGAAGAAACTCTTCTAGAACATGCCCACATAGCCTGAAAACACCACAAAAAACTATAGATGTCAGCCATGAAAGCCTTTGCCTCCACAAGGTTTATTTTTCTGGAATTTATATATATTTAAAAATATTTTCAAGCTCTGGATGCTTGAGTCCATGGATAAAACATCCACAGATAAAGCAGGCCAAGTGTATTTAGCCTTTTCTCTCATAGAGCTTTGAAGCTACAACAAACTACAAATGCCAGGATTCCACTGAATGGACCCATGACAGTTAAAGCAGTCTCACATTGCTTCAATTCTGCAGTGTGGCAGCAGCCTAAGCCCTACCAATTTCAGTGGGATGTATTTCTGAACAGACATGCATAGAATTTGTACCTCTGATTAGGCCCTCCTGCTCATTTGCTGTATCCTCCAACTGTGACTAAGGCCAAAGGATGGAGACTTCTTTTGGTACATATAGATTCCCATGGTCCCAGGATGCCAGTTTAAGAATACTCAGAGGCAAAACAGGGGTAACATAGCTACTTTTTGGCTGTTGCTTCCCTCTGGTGTCTGGATTTTGCACTTGGTCAGCTGGCTGGTTCCTGGTTGCCAGTTATACAGGCTGTCATTCTCTCTTTCTCTTTCTGCCCCTCCCAAAAATCTTCCCCAAAGGCAGAAACACATCTGAAATGCTAGGATCCAAAGAAGCATGCAACTACCTCTGTGTTCCTTAGGGTATTTGGCACTTGCTTTCTCACAAACAGTCCTTTATGCCTCACTGCATACCGGTTCCAGAGCTGAAGAAGGTCACGATTCTGCCCAACTTGGTAATGCTTCTCTAAATTAAACTTTGCCTCTAGCACATGAGAGGAGCAAGAAGAATAATGCCTCTTTTAAGAAGGCTTTTTAATGACGATGTTTCAATTTATTCACTGTACCTTTAGTTTTCAAATGTTATTTTATGAATTTATTATATTGTGGTCTGTTTGCTTATTCTTCTAACTGCTACCTTTTGCCTGCAGCTGTGCCGGCTGGGGGATTTAGGAAGCTGTAGTTCAAAACCTAGCTTTTCTAAGCTCTGAATCCAGTATATTGAAGTTTGCTCAGATACCTTTAAGAGTTTGTTGTGAGAGGCAGCATTCACATTAGATTCTTTCTTTCTTTCTTTCTTTCTTTCTTTCTTTCTTTCTTCTCTGTTTGACCTTGAGTGGAAATTTATTCCTGGCCATGCCATTGTAGGGTACTCTCCCTCCCACCCCAGCTTGAAAGAAAATGCACATTTTAATTTTTATGGTGCTACTCTCATGATCCCTCTGCCACTTTACATGAAACACTGTGGTTATAAAATTAAAACTGTAGTACATTTGGGAAGGCAGCATTATCCATTTTCAGCAAACCTTTTTTTTTTTTTTTTGGAGATATTAAAAACGAACTCCAGCAGATGGATCTATTACAGTTTTCCTGTAATTCTTTCTATTAAAAACAAGAAACTCACATTTTCAGCCCAAGCTTAAGCGTTATATGTTGTTAGAATGGGACATATCAAGACATTCATCAGTTTGCTGTCCAACAACATAATATTATGCTGGCAATTAAACAGTGTTTACATTTGGATCCTATTTCTGATGCAAATGTTTAAGAAGTGTCCACTAGTGATTTAAATATCCACCTTATATAGAAATTCAGTTCTTTCAGAACCTAACTAAGGGGCTGTGCACACTGGCCTGGAGGTAGCGTTGGGGTGTGGCAGCTACATGACACACACCCCGACTCCGCCCTCTGCGTGGTGTGATGCCATGCACCACTCCACACAGCACGCGGCATCACGGCGCTCCTCTGGTGTTGCGTCAACACAACACAGTGCCAAAGAAGCACCTTAATGTTGTACCGCCGTAGCTAACACACCCTTTCCAGGGCACAAAAAGGAGCCACTTTTTGCAACTCCTTTTTGTGCCCTGGAAAGACCAGATCAGGGCTACAGTGTGTGGTTGCCGCAGCCCCGATCCGGCATGGCTGGAGGTGGCTGCAGGCTGCCCCTTAGGTCTGCACAGTCTCTTAATTCAACAGAAAGGGGGAAAGTTATTTAAAATATAATCTGGTTAGCTGAGCAATAAAATAATAATAAATTAGGATGGTGACACTGAAAGATCGCCATTGTATTAGAAACCGAAATTGGTGGAGAATAAGTGTGCTGCGTGATTTGTGGGGTGCTGTGGACGCAAAGCACTAGTGACTCATTTGGTAATGGTGGGTCACCAACTCATTCCTCCCAGGGGCCAGCATGGATTGGCATGGCCCTGGGGTGAAGCGGGAACTACCAGTCAATCAGTTTAAACCTGGGTTTGGATTCATTGGCTAGCATGCCCAGCCAAAGTGACCTGGATGTAGGCTTCACTTTGGTCAGGTCTCTCTGTGTGTGTGTGGAGTGGGTACAACACTGAGTCTCTTCCCACCTAGCTACCCGCTGTTTTCTCACTTTTCACATTGTGCTTATGTAACACTTTGTTGTGGTGCCAACTATGTAAATTTCTTCAATTTGTCATCACTTTTAGGGGAAGTTGGCATGGGCCCTAGATCCAGGACATCTATTACCAGTTTCTCCAGGCATTGGTAAGTTTTGGGGATCCCCTTAAGGGACTTGGAAGATGTGTTGGGTGTGGTGGAATGGATTTTCTCTGCCTTTCCTGCACCCTCTTGTGGCGGGGGGACCACGTGGGGCATCTACCCAGGTGGATCCTCTCCTGTCATCTCAAGAGTTCTATCACTGGGCTGAAGGGTCGGACTTTATCTACAGCTGTCACCAGTAAAAGTTGTGGCCAACCTTTTTCCATTCACGTATGTGTGTGATATTTTATTTCACAAGGAGCAGACTCGCCCCTGAACACACAATATTACATACGTTATAATTAGCTAAATATTTATCTCCATTTGGGAACAAGTAATTAATCTAGCTGCTCATTCTCGTAGAACAACTCCTACTGAGCAGGGTCAGTGGAGGAGGAGAAGGGCCATGGAGGAGCTCCAGGGTGAAGGCGAAGAGCTTTTGCTCTGAAGGGGCCCCACAAGTCAGAGGAAGAGGAGGGGCAGCAATGGGGTGCCAAAGAAACCTGAGTAGTCCAGGATCGTGAAGAAGAGGCCTCCTCCTCCTCCTCCTCCTCCTTCTCCTGGGTCCTTCCCTTCTCCCTCTGAAGATTGCCACACAAGATTGACACACAGATTTTGAAGTGGCGCAAATGGGGACGACAATTGGGGCAAAAAAAGCAATTCCACAAAAGATCCTGTTTTGTAGTGGGAACTAGGGATACTTTGGAATCGACTACCGACACGGAGCCAAGCCAAATCTGAAATCGGGTTATAATGCCAGTGGGAATGACCCCTGGGGGAAAAATGTTTTTTTTTTTTTTCCTTTGTTTCGCTTTATCACAACAGGAATCGATCACATTGTGACAGGAACTGGTTTCAAATGGGAATGAGGGTCATTTACACCAATTGGTAATTCACTCTATTTCATAGTGGGAACATGCCTCTAGTGTGGTTCATCTGCACTATAAACCTGATAGTTGTCATAGAGCCTAGCTTTTTAGAAGCAATTGGTTATTTGAAGCTAGTCAGATCTTCCAAACAGGAAAAGGAAAAGAATCAGTGTGAAACTTAATTCCACTCTGTGGTGCTATAACAGATTCCTTCCCTCTCCATTTCTTCCCACAGATGTCAAAATGGCCAGGGGCTATCCTATAGTTAGCCTTGTATTCCTGATAGATTTGCATGGACAGAGTCCATTCTTCCCTCAACAGGAAACAACAAGACATAAAGCCTTTTTTCAAATATTATCATGGGGGGGACTTTAGTATGTAAGGAGGTGATAGGGTGCCTTAGTATGAAATCACTTATAGACTTTTATTTTTGCTTCTATTCATTGTCATTACCTATCTCTGTAAGAATTTGGAGTTTTGAAAGAAACTTTCATCTCAAGCTTTGTGTGAAGTCAAACACCTGACATGAATTTAGTCAGAATCAAGTTTGGGGATATCATGCCGTACTGGCATATTTGTAGTTGCAGGGCTGGATTCAATATGTGTGTGATCTGTTTAGAGCAGGTAAACACTTATCCTATGAATATATGGCTGACTCAAGAGATTGTGCTGTCTGAAGCTGAGCAGCAAATGGTGCAGAGGAACCAAAGCAAGTGAAATTGCTTCATCACACAAATGAAGTGTAATGCTACAAGCACCTCTCTGTTTCCCAGGGAATCAATATACAATAAGAACAACAACAACAAAAATCTGCTGCCTGAGATGGCTGATTCAGCATCCTAACAGTAGAGCTTGCATGATGACATGGGTAAGCAGTAGCCAGAAGTTTGAAGAAGATATAATTAGTTAACCACATAACCTTTCAAACAGGGAAGTTAAAACAAGAGAGTGTCTCTGTTTGGGGTCTCCTCAAATTCTCCTCAGAGTCCTCCAGGACTCAGGAGGCTGGCGGAAATCTCAGGAAACTGTTGTCTCACGAAATTGACACAAACCTCAAGTTGACCACTGCTGGATCAAGGGGGGGGGGGATCATATGAAATCCTGGGCATTCATCTCCATCCACTCCCAGCTGGTATCGTGGCTTAATTGTAGCCCAAGGAGGAGATGCACTAAGGACTTGTCTAAGATATACTGTAAATGCATCTCTTAGAAAAGGCCAATTTCCACGTTGTCTAAAGGAAGCGGTAGTATGACCACTTCTGAAAAAGCCCCTGGACATGAACAACAATAGACCGGTCTCTCATCTTCCAATCTTAAGCAAGGTGATTGAGAAGGCTGTTACTCTTCAACTCCAAGCAGTCTTGGATGAAACAGATTATCTAGATCCATTTCAAATCAGCTTTAGGGCAGGGTATGGAGTCGAGACTGCCATGGTCACTTTAGTGGATGATCTTCACCTAAGTATCGACAGGGGAAGTGTGACCCTGTTCGTATTGTTGGACCTCTCAGCGGCTTTCGATACCATTGACATGGTATCCTTCTTGAACGCTTTGAGGAGTTGTGTATTGTTGTTATTATTATTATTATTATTATTAAACTTTATTTCTATAGCGCTGTAATTATACACAGCGCTGTACAAAGTTGGTAAAATTAGGAGTAGATAAAAGCCTGCCCAAGGCGTACATTCTAAGATAATAACAATTAAAAGAGGAATAGATAAAATTACCATCTAGAAAGGAAAAAACAGATTAAAAACATCAAATATCAAACAAATCACATCACATCAACTATTGTCAGACAGCCAGATAACAATCACAAATTCCCTGAGAACGCTTCCCTGTTGGAGGGGATTGGGCTTGGGAATCAGATTCAACCATACACAGTTCAAAAATATTCAAATATATACAGTAGAGTCTTGATTATCCAACATAAACCAGTGTCTGTCTTCAGTAATGAACTGGATGAGGGCAAACAAGCTGAAACTTAATCCAGACAAGACAGAGGTGCTCCTGGTCAGTCGGAAGGCAGATCGGGGAAAAGGGATCCAGCCTGCATTAGATGGGGTCACACTTACCCTGAAGACACAGGTTCGCAGTATGGGGGTACTCTTGGACTCAGCTTTGAACGCAGAGGCCCGGGCTTTTGCTGTGACCAGCAGGAGTGCTTTCGCACATTTAAAACTTGTGCGCCAGCTGCGTCCATTCCTTGAGAAACCAGATCTGGCCACGGTAGTACATGCCTTGGTTACATCACGTTTGGACTACTGTAATGGGCTGTACATGGGCCTGCCTTTGAAAAGTGTTCGGAAAATTCAGCTAGTTTAAAAGAGCTGCTGCCAGGCTGTTAACAGGGGCAGATTACAGAGATTATACAACGCCCCTGTTGAAACAGTTCCATTGGCTGCCATTTTGTTTCTGGGCACATTTCAAGGTGCTAGTTATTACCTATAAAGTCCTACATGGCTCAGGTCCACACTATTTGACAGACCGTTTCTCCTGGTATGAATCGGCCTGGATTCTGAGATCCTCTGGAGAAGCTCTTCTCTCCGTCACAAACATGGTTGGTGGGGACATGAGGGAGGGCCTTCTCAGTGGCTGCCCCTAGACTCTGGAACTCCCTGCCCATGGAGATCAGAATGGCTCCCTCCTTGATGGCCTTCTGCCGGCAGGTGAAGACCTACCTGTCCACACAGGCGTTGAAGGAATTGCTTTAAGGACAGGCTGGGATGCTGTAAAATTTGTTACAGTTTATCTTCCTCTTATTTATAGTTTTTTGTTTTTAAAATATGTTTTATTCTTTTAATAACTATCTGTTTTAATATTGTAATAATTTAATTCCTTTTTAATGTACTTATCATTATTATGATTATTTTAATTTAATTATTTTTTTATGTTTTTAATTGTACTGTTTTTAGTGCTGTGAAGCTGCTCTGAGTCCCAGTCCTGGGAAAAGAGTGGGATAGAAATAATTAAATATAATAATAATAATAATAATAATAATAAACGGGCAGGATGATAGTCGGCTAGCCGAAAATGTCTGATAATCTGGAGGGTCCAAGAAAAGCCTGAAAATCATTGTGAATTGCAAAACTATTGATGTTTTATTGCAGTAACAGTAAAAGTAACGTTGCAGTAATGTTATAGTAACAACATTTTTTTGTTTGCGAGCATGTCGGGGTGCGAAAATGCCTACAGCCACGCCCCCCCCCCCCCAAGCAGCCAAGACTGCATAATCCAGAATGTCGGATGACTGAAGGATGGATAATCAAGACTCTACTGTATATAAATTCCAATAAGCAAACTTTGATTTTGCCATTTGATATAAGGAACACCATTTTTACTTTGCTTCTGTATTTAATGGGACTTGAGCATCCACAGATTTTGATACATGAAACCATACCCCAACAGATACCAAGGGCCCACTGTATTTCTGAAATTTCATTTCTTAAATAACAATGCATGCATACTAAATACCCGAGGGTCTGTGCAGACCACCCCTAAGGGACAGCCTGCAACCGCCTTCAACTGTGTTCGATCGGGATCACGGCAACTGCACAAAGTGGCTCAGATCTGGCCTTTTCAGGGTGCAATAGCCATGGCGCTACAGCTTTAAGGCACTCCTTTGGTGCTGCATCATGTGGACACAGCACCCGAGGAATGTCATGATGCCATGCTTCATGTGGAGTGGTGTGTGGTATCACACTGCCTTGGGGATGGAGTCGGGGGGGGGGGTGTCATGTGGATGCCATGCCTCGACTCTGCCCCCAGAGCAGCCTTTATGGCCGTCGTGCACAGCCCCTAAGTGCATATCATATAATTCAAAGAATGAGCTGTTACTACAAGACAGATCCTTGGTTTTGGCTTCTCTCTGTGTGTGTATCCATAAACATTGTATTATTACCAAGAATATTTGAGGGGAAATAACAATATTTGTTGTTCTGCATGCAGGATTAGAAGTTGAAAAATCCAGTCATTCATGGATGGTTTTAAACAATATAAACAACATTAAGCTTGGTAATTATAAGATAACTGCTGAGGTAATTGTTAACTTGAGAGGGTGGAGATGTGTAAACATAAACCTAGAATTTGTTGCAGCTGCAAGTGAGCCATTTTTGTGTGCATTGCTGCTAGGTATTAAATATATTTTAATTGTATTTTAAATGTATATACACACCTGGACTACCTCTTCTAAAATAGCTTATGGGAAAAGATGTGTAAGGGGGGAGGGAAGCTTTGCAACTGGATTATGTTAGGGAGTGTTATATTGCTCTGCCAAACTGGATGTTGGGATGAGAGCAATCCTCTTAATAACTGACGATTATGGAGGAAACTCATTTTGTCTACTATAAGAAAAGAAGAGTAAAAACAAAAGTTTTTGACTAAAATAGTGATCAGATATAAATTGTGCTTTATAACAAGCATGTACAGCATTACAACAGAGCAGCATGGAAAACTTTTTTTTACACAATCAAGGCAAAAGTATGTTAAGATCTATACTGTGATTATTTCCACCCACCTTTCCTTCCAACACAGGTAGCAAAAGCGTAAACACGTGTAATTCTGTTAGAAAACCCCAAATTTATTAAATATAGCAATACAAAAGAAAATAGATTCCTTGATTGCCCTGATGTTTGAGGAGATTGTCATTTATTTGTGGCTGCGGCCACACTGCAAGAATGAATGAAGTTTGACACTGCTTTAACTGTCATGGTTCCTTCCTATGGGACCTTGGGATTTGTAGTGTGTTGTGGCACCAGAGCTCTTTGGCAGAGACTACATATCTCACAAAACCACAAATCCCAGGAGTTAGCAGGATCGGGACCATGGTCTGGAGGTGGGCTGAACAAGTGTTGGCTGGCAAGGAACAAGGACATCATCTCAAACAGAACATCGGAAAATTACATTTTGAACTACAGCTCTGTGCTTGAAGTCTTTGTATCTCTGGAGTTTAGGAGATTCTATGGTTTAGTTAAAGACCCATCAGTCTGGAGGTTTTAGGAATGACTAGCAAGAGGAGATTGTTTAAAATCCCGGAGAACTAAACATACAAGCATGCATGTGGAGCCCAATCCCCCATACCCATAATTGCCTTAAGACTTCCCCCGATAATAGTATCAAGAGCTTTCCCTCCATGAAACATATTTTCTTCCAGTCCTCTGACCTTTGAATCACCGTCCTGCTTAGTAAGCCAGAGAACATGTCAGATTTTTTTTTAAAGAAAACTCCCAGAACAGATAACTGAAGATCAACTAATTAAAATTTGGCAATGGACTAGGTTGAGCTGGAAGGTGCAAATCAAATCAAAGTTGGGGGGTAGCTTTGGGGACTGCTGTCTCCTCCAGTGCTTGTTTTCAGGGAAATAGTCAGTAAAGCATACTTTTAAACCAAAATAATGATTAAAGCTTGATTGCATTGACTCATACCATATTCAGAAAATAAGCAATGAGCATGCACCATTGGTTTCATCCTTGTGTCATTGCTTAGCAGGGCTAATACTAAGCCTTGAAGCTCTTTTACATAAAGAGGATGACAGCTCAAAACAGTTGGGGGTGTTTTGATTGCCAATTTAACTTGTGTTTAAATTAGTGGGTATTTAAGTGTTACTAAAACATTTAGGGCCCTATTCACCAAGGCATCAGCTCTTCTCATATTTTAACACTTTGGCATGATGTTCCATTTGTTTTTCTGATGCCATTTTGTTAACAAGCATCTTGCACAGGATATCAGCGAGAAGCAGTTAAAACCTATTCAGAAATATTAAGCACAACATTTATGGTGATTTATAGGAGGAGATATACTGTATGTCAAGAGTTTCCTATTATGCAAGCTGAAAAAAGGGCACAGATAAGTCATTTTTTCTATATTCCTAGAAAAGTTGTGGAAGCCAATAAATGTGATGCTTTAAAAAAAAAAGGAGTTGAATATTTGATGTCATTTGATTTTTTGAAGGAATTATTCATTTATTGAAAACTTGATGTAATTTTGAGATTTTAAAAAAGCCATAACCCAAGTAGTTCCTCTATAAACTCAAATATGAAATTTAGGCATGTCAGAAATACAAGTTTGTAATTTTTTCAAAGCTAATACAGTATATTGAATTTTATTAGACGCAGTATATTTAGGAGCAATTTATACTTTATACTTTGTGTCCATGTGTCATGTTTTTAAAGCAGACATAAAACTGTGATGCATCAGTACTGTAATATAGACGGGCAGATGTGCCAGGAGCCAGGCTTCAACTTGTTTCTCCCATGTGCCTACATGTAGTGAAAAAGACTATACACACATTTGCTGCTTAACAATTTGTGAATTATTCATATAATATATTCTAAAATAACATTGCTGTATAATCTACGGTAAGTATGTTATACGATCAAAGATTTTAAAAGAATCTCTTATTTTCCCCTCTCCAACATCCATTGCATATGCATAAAATCTGCAACCCCTTTTGCAACTCTTTTTTAACAACAACAAATTATTCTATTTAACAATCAACAAACATCAGTTTGTTGGACAGAGTGAAAATATCAGAAGAAAGTAGTATGTGAATACAACTGACAAAAATAACAGGATAGAAATTATGAGTGTAATATATTATTCCATAAATTAGCATGAATTTTGGGAGGATGTGGTTCACCGGTATGTTTATGTGTGTACTGAATAATTGTTGCAACTCTCGTTCCACATTAGGTCTTGCAAAAGTACCATACAAAAGAGAACCTATGGTTAGGAAGGCTTTGTTCAAGCTCCATTCATTAGGTAATTGGAAGTGATTGTTTTTGGAACCATTTGCAATCATTTAGCATTGCTGCAATAACTAAGCAGACTGAAGGTACAACTGCACTGTAGAAACTATGCAGTTGGACACTGCTTTAACTGCCATGGATCCATCCTATGGAATCCTGGGATTTGTAGTTTTGTGAGGCACCAGCACTCTTTGACAGAGAAGGTTAAAAACTTTGTAAAACTATAAGTCGCAGGATTCCATAGGATGGAGCTACAATACTTAAAGTGGTGTCAAACTGCATTATTTCTACAGTGCAGATGCATCCTGAATAATCTGTGCCTTTCTCAGTGTTGGACTACAACTGCCATCAGTTCTAGACAGAAGTCAGTTATGAGGGATGCATCAAGAGGGTGCCACAGTTGTCCGCCTATGGTGAACCAGAGTGTAAAGCTTTAATTTATATACTCTTTGTGGGATGTGAATACAGGTGCGAATAGAAGCAAATTGACCACAATACCTTCAGCAGCTTAGCTTTGTCTTTGCTATTTTGTTGCAGCTCTGTGGTTTCATCTTGCTCCCCTCCCCTCTCTGTTGCTATGAATATTTTTGTTATGGGCAACACATTCTTTCTGCTTTGAAAGGGCCCACAGACAGGTTTAACTCGACAAACCTAAATTCTTGTGTTCACAGGTGTAAGCACCACTGGATATTACTTCTGGCCCAGCAAAAGAACTCTTGGGCTGCAGTCCTATAGTTACTTCCCTAGGAGTAAATCCATTGATCTCAATGGGATTTACTTCTAAACTAGATATGGGTTGTTTGTGGTATGCAGTGTTGTGGCTATAAGATATGGATGGAAAATTCTAGGGCCTGTACAGACAGCTTTTATCAGGTTAAATGGCACCTTTAAGGTTATGTATTACAGCAGGCAAACCTACTGGAGTTTGGTTTCAGGACCCCCGTGGATACCAAAAATCTGTGGATGCTCAAGTCCCATTATATACAGTGGTGTAGTAAAATGGTGTCCCTTATATAAAATGGCAAAATCAAAGTTTTCCTTGGAATTTGCACATTTTAAAAATATTTTCCAAGCAGTGGATGATTAAATCCATGGATAAGGCATCTATGGATAGAGAGAACTGACTGTACTATTTTTGCCCTAGACAAGGGATTGCCAGCTGTGGGCCCTTTCATCAACATGTGGTAAACATTTTTCACAGTTTTATTTTGTCCAGACAAACTAACTCCACATGTATTCTCAAATGGTAAGAAAAAGAGTCTTCCCTCCAACTATCTATCTGGTTTGGATACAGCATGTAATACGTCAGTTTGCATGTTATGTGAAACTCTCCATTGGAGCACCTGCATACCAGAACTATGAGGCTTTTCCTGGTGGTGGAGAATGACTGAATTTTGGAGCTGGATAACTCACAATGGGATCCATTTGGATGGCAAAATGCACTTTTTGCCCTATGGCTAGAGTGTGAAATGCCCTTTTGCCCAGGATGCAGAATTTGACTAACTCAACTCAGAGGGGAAATGTTTCTGTCTATCAGAAAAGAGAAGCATCAGCCCTGAGTGCACTCACTGGAGCTCTGCTAATGAGCATAGCCAGGAACGGAAACAGATCGATGCCGACTTTGACTCATGCTGTATAAACACCTCAGTGTTGGTGTGATCAGCCAACAATCGTATTCTTCCCTTTGTTTTGTGCCACCCAGCAGATGAATTATTCATAAGACCCAATTTTATATGCCTATTATGTCTGGTGGTAATGTCACCGTGGCTTGCGGCACCAGGAAACCTTGGCGCGCTGCTTGAGGCACAATGTTGTATGCCATCCAGGGGCTTATTGTGTGCTTTTTGGGTTAGTGAAGCAAACCCAGGGAGCTAACAGTGGCATCAGCTGTGGAGGCAGCTGTTTGGCCCACCCTCTGTGCTAGAGGAAATGTACTGCAGGGATCTCTCCCCCCTCCCCAACAGAGTGCAAATGAGGAGGAAGGGGGAGAAATTTGGGGATCAAAGAAAGATGAATGTTCCACAGTTAGTGCTGCTGTTTGGTTCAAATCCCCCTCCCCAGTCTTTGAACACATGCTGCAGCCTCCAAAAATGGCTTGTGAGTCATTCAGTTGTCGTAATTTATGTATCAGAAGTATTTGCTTGTGAAATCCAGACATGATTTATTCTTTGCTTATTGCTTTATTTACTTACTTAATGGATTGATTGATGTGCCAGCATCCCTCTGGCAATAGAGTCACTATTTTCCCTCCTTTCTTTAAGGACGTATATCCCTAACAGAGAGAGTTTTACAAACACATCCAGCTCTTTGTTATTCTGTGTTTATAATGCTTTCCTGTTGGCCCGCTTGTAGGATCTGCTATCTTGCCGTAGCAATCCTAAACCACGTGCATGGCTAGATGTAGCATTCACAAATTTAACAATGCTAAGTTTGATAATAATTATCAGGGACAATAGGAATCAAAAGATACTTAGAAATACTTCTGTAGCTCAGGCAGTAATTTTAAACCAGCGTAAACACCTAGACTGAGCAGTTTCTCTCAGAGAACCCTTTTCTGAATCTAATAGAGCCATTCCACAACAATGGGAGTTATTACAATTCCATATGGTAACATTTATCTGCAGATGAGAGACATGTAGGCAGAGAGGTCCACAATCCAATTTATTAAAATGGCGGCTTCGGATTATCTCCTGTACAGCCTATTTTCATTTTGAACTGGATTCTTGCCACCACAACAGAGGTAAATGATTGTTCCAGTGCTGGAAGCTTCACAGCAGACTGGGGGATGCTGTGAATGCCTTGTGATTTTTATTTTTAATTCAGAGGTTTTCCTGTTCTCTCTCTTGCTTTTTTTTTAAGGAAGCCATTTTGAAAAGTAGGAGCAAAATTGTAGTCCCAAGATTATTTGATTGGCAGAAAGTGATAATTCATCATTTCTTATTTATTATACTTTCAATCTTGGGCTCTTATGCCTTGTGTTTGATAATGAAGCAAGGTTAGCCAGTGCCAATGAATGCAGAATTGTCACATCTGAAGCTGACTGCACTATGCCAAAATCATTTAAAGGAGCTGTGACCACTGTTTTTCAGTGGTAGAGAACTTTCACAGCACTACACATGTAATAATAGATTCCTAGTCAATCAGGTTACGGCACCGCTTAAAGGTATAAGTTACAGGCAAGCTTTGTACAAGTAGATACTTGTATAAAGTTATGGATCTCTTCTTCAAGACTTCTAGTCAATCAGATTAGGGTACAAAGTTACAAAGAGTTTCAAGCAATGTAGTTTCTCATCAGTGGGTAACTACATTGCTTGAAACTCTTTGTAACTAAGATTTACCCTAATCTGATTGACTAGGAGTCTTGACGAAGAGACCCACAATTTGTACAAGTAGGTAGGTTGCTTGTAATTTATACCTTTAAGCTGTGTGTGGTAACGAAAGCAGTCACATATAAACAGTAATGTAATAGGTAAGAATAAAGATTTTTTTTATTGCTTTGATATGCAGTGTTTTCCAATTACTTTTTAATGTTACTTTAAAGGCCATTTGCATCATTTCTAGAGGCATGTTGACTAGAGCACCAGTTTTAAATATTTTATGCGATTCTCCTATCAATCCTGAGGGGTTTTTTTTATAGCAATGAAAAAGGAACAATCTATACAGTGACTAATGCAAACTGTTTTCTTACCAACACTGCACCAAGTAAAAGCAATAAATTATTTGGCTGTAAATTTTATCTGAGAGTCAACATGGTGTAGTGGTTTGAGTGTCAGGTAGGACTCTAGGAGACAGGGATCAAATCCTCTCTTGGCCATGGATACCCACAGGATAACCTTGGGAGTGTCCCATTCTCTCAGCCTCAGAGGAACAAAATTGCAAGCCCCATCTGAACAAGTCTTGCTGGGAAACTCCCCATGATGGGTTTGTCTTAGGATCACTGTATGTAAGTTGGATATGGCATGAAAGCAAAAAACAACAAAGTTCATCTCTTAGCACTAGAATGAGTAAAGGGAACAAATTATCGTAAAAAAAAGGTCTACACTCTGGATTAAAAAGTGTCGGAAAATGGGATAGAGACAGCATGCTGAGAAACACAGGAGTTTATCAAATGGGAGGAATTTCTCTTAAATTCAAATGAAAAGAAAGTGGGGCCAGAACGCATTCACTTAAAGTTGCTAGTTTAGCGCAGTTATGTGAATGTGCATTGCATTTGAACTGGCTTCCCATTGCCAGAAAATAGCATGCCATTGCCCGAATTTGTGTGTGGCAGTCTATCACGCAATAATGTGAAACCCCATGATTGCGTTCAGATTGCCATTGGATTATACTTCCAATTTTCCTTATCTGATAAACTCCACAGAAACAGAGCTGTTACACTTTGATGCTGCAGCTATTGCTACACTACAGCCATTGAAGATGGGACCATTCAAAGAAGAGTAAGCCATTGGAATACTTTCCATTTATGGCTACCATTCATGCAAGATCCCTGGTCTGCCTACTTCATAAATGTCACCTGGAATGGTAACTCCTGCTCCCCTCCCTCCCTTATCCAGACCTGAATCCAGCTCATTCCTGTAGAAGTCTCTTTTGGAGTCTGGAAAGTCCTGACCCAAAAGACATTGAGTCAACTGGGGGAGAAATTATTCTTGGGCTATGAGTCAGTCCAGCTGGCTCTAGAACATATGGGATATATGTGTGGGGAAGGAGGGACTGACAGCTGTAATGACTCCCAAGATAAAACTGGCCTTGATCCATTTAATACTTCCTTTAGGCCTTGCAAAACTGTGTGAACAAAACTATTTCATTTCACTGTTGTATGTTAAGCACCAAAGCATCTAGCTTATTAAAACTTTTTGGACTGTTTGTTTACTCTGTCTGTATGTCCTCCTTTCTCCCAAGAGCTCAGGCTGCTTTGCGTAAGGACTGTCCTGATTTATCCTCACAACACCCCTGCAAAGTGGCTTTAGACCAAGTGTTACTGATTAGCTCCTGATGTTTAGGGATGAAAAGAGATATGAACCACGGTCTGCCTAAAGTCTAATGCTTTCTCTACTACATTGTAGTATTAGAAATGGTCCTATGTTCCTATCTGTTGTTGAAGCAAAGCTGTTCAGTGCCAAAGGCAAAGGAGAGAAGTCACTGCCAGAGTGAATTAAAATCCTCACGTGTTCCAAGTTGTCAGGTCTGAACTTCATGAAATTAACTATTCTTCTCTTTCTGTCAAACCAAATCTGATGTAACAAGGTCCATACAGCTACCAACCTACATGACAAAAGCACTGCATTTGGCATGAACCCTGGCTGAAGGTTTATTGGTTTGTATAAAATCAAGAGAGGTGGAGAGATGAAAGCAATTGTACAATGTACACATAAAAGCACCAGCCAACAAATGAACAACTTGGTAGACTGCTCAGGAGTTTCAGAGTAAAGGGAATTCACAGGCATAGTATGATAATGTTATTGTGGCAGGGTGGGATGGTAGCTACATGACATAACTTTCCAACCAGCATCTCCCAAATTTATCAGACTACTGTGTTCATCATCCCAGGGATCATGTTGGTTGGAATGGTTGAAGTCCTGGATATCTAGAGGAACAGGGTAAAGAAAGCTGAGCTAAATGAATAGCAATCCCTCTTGATTGCTGTTATTTAATCATCCACTTAATGAGTTACATTATCCAAAGCCCAACTATCAGGACCTAAGCATGTCCCCCGAATAACCCAAGGTCAGACTAATCCTATATAAACAGTTCTCCCATTTATTGAGGCTTCTCAGTTTCTGGATATTTGGAATACCCTCAAGCTATTTGGCCAAATGTTACTGTACTGTAATTCCATAGTGGTTTTTTGTTGTTATAATTTTTAAAAAGCCGTTGAGCATTTCTGTCCTTTGGGTCAGCATCCAATGAAGACAATGCCTTTGCTTTGAATTGAAGAAAGGATTTGCAGAAAGTAAACTGTTGCAAGATTGCTTGTCTGGTAAGGCAGATAGGACAAATGGCTGGGTATCTACTGCTGCTGCAAGACTACAAGATTTCAAATGGTAACTTTCGTGCTTTGAGAGTGTCATCCTGATGCTGCCACAGCAAAGCTTATGTACCTACATCACTTTTGTGTCTTCTTGATTGCCTTAAGGGGAATTCTCTCTCTTTTTTTCCTGAGTAAGTGAAGCCATATTTCTGAGACAATTCACCAATGATGATGATGAAAATTAGTATTTGTGTAGCAAGACTGAGTATTAAAAGCACTTCATGTGTGGGATCGTGCTGTGGTTCTCACTACCTTATATAAGAAGTAAATACGTTGTACAGAGCGAATGGCCCACTGAACTCAGTGAGATTTACCGCTGATAGGTTTGTACTGCATGGCATAATCCTAAAGCAGACTGCATTGGAAGATGGTGAACTGTCCTTCTTTGGAGATCTGCAAACATACATTGGGTGGGTATCTTTCAGGAGTGCTTGCAGTCTCGCACCGCTGCCAGTTGCAGCGTCCGGGAACCGCAGCAGCCAAACAGCGCGGTTCCCGGACGCTGCAAAGAAGGAGCGCGAAAATCGTGCTCCTTCCTGCGGCCCGGAAGAGACGCCGCAAGGCGCTAGTCACGCACTTGCGGTGTCATTTCCATTGCGCGACGTGCAGGCGCAGAGTGTCCGCTACGTCAAGATGGCAGTGGCTGTGTGGAACGGCCGCCGCCATTTCTTACAGACTCAGTCCATGCTAGGGTTAGGGGCATCTGGAAGAGATGCCCCTTTCTAACCCCAGCACGGACTGAGTCCATCCTAGGGTGCCCATCTGTAACGGGCCTATGTTGTGTATTCTTGCATGGCCTTTGCCATCTTTTTCAACTTTCCAGTTACCGTATATACTCGACTATATGTCGACCTCATGTATTAGTCGAGGGCAGGTTTTGGGGCGAAAATTATAGATTTTCAAATGACCCGTGGATAAGTCAAGGGTAAAACTTAGGGCCATGTAACAAAGGATCTTAAGGATAAAGCAAAAGAAAATAATGCCAAAGAACTTTCAAAATTCCAGCAGGCATAACTGTTTGAGCTCATACTAAAGGATGGATGGATGAGAGAACAGAGGAGAGGTCAGTGTTTCCAGGACAGATTATACTCTTGCCTTTCACCAGGGGATGGTTCCTTTTTTAAAAAATAAGAGTTAAAGTACAGTACTAACATTGACCCATAGATAAGTCAATGCTGGGTTTGTGGGTCAACTTTGTGACTAAAATTTCTAGACTTATACATGAATATATACAGTATACGATTCTAGGTCTAAGAAACATTTGGCTTGCAGACTATATGTAGCCCATCAGTGTCTTTTGTGTGCCCCATGAATCCCCTGCAACCATAAATAGTCAGTTAAAAATGAACAGTCGAACTCCCTCAGTCATTCTGAGAGAGAATGTTATGAATTATGACTATGGGGTGTGGTGGAAGTATATAATATGTGTGCTTTTTAAAAAAAGAATTCTTTATTGCTGTTTGGGAGCATTTTAGGGGTGGATTGTTGCTGCTGGAAAGAGAAGGGATAACATTTGGCTTTCCTTGGTCCAAAACACACTGTAGAAATAATCCAGTGAGACCACTTTAACTGCCCTGGCTCACTATTAGGGAATCCTGGGAACTGTAGTTAATTGTGGCATCAGAGCTCTCTGGCAGAGAAGGCTAAATGTCTCACAAAATCACAGTTCCCAGAATTCCCTAGCATTGAGCCAGGGCAGTTAAAGCAGTCTCAAACTGGATTATTTTTGCAGTGTGTTTTGGATCCTTGTGTCCATTCCCTTGTTGTCATTAATTGCCATCAAGTCGACTTCACCTTATAGCAATCCTATGAATGAGCGACATCCAGGACACTGTGTTGTTATCAGTTCTGTTAAGTTTGATAAGTTGGGGCTCTGGCATCCAGTCTATCCACTTGTAATGTGGTCTTCAACTTTCTTAGCATTATTGTCTTTTCCAGTTAGTCGTATTGTCTCATGATATGTCTAAAGTATGATAGCCTCCATTTAGTCATTTTGGCGTCTAGTTAGTCATTTTGGCTTCTAGTGAGACTTCAAGCTTGATTTATTCTAGGACCAATTTGGGGGGGGGGGTCATAGTACCTGTAGAATTCTCCTCCAGTGCATTTCAACTGAGGTGATCATCTTCCTGTTATCTTTGTTCAGCTTTTACAACCATGCATTGAAATCAGAAATACTATAGCCTGGATGATCCTGTCTTTATTATTCAATCCCCCTCCCTTCCTTTGAAAACCCCTACTTTGATACCACATTATCTTGGGGTCGGGCCCACTACCGCATTCTTATCAACTCACTTGTGGGTTTAAAGGCATAGAGGTATGTGACTCAGCTCTGAAGTAGGATAACATCATAATTAGAAATCGAGGCTTTGAGAAGATAGCTAGATTTCATTAGTGATAACAGGACTATCAGCATTCTATAATGTGTCTGCCTGGGTGGGAAAGCAGAAAGAGTGGAGAGATGTTCAGGCAGGAACATGAAATGAGCTGTTGCAATCACCTGTCAATATATAGATATGTATATCACACCTGCACATGGGAGAGGGGATAGAGAGTTGTATGCCAGCAGAGGTTCACTTCAGGGCATGTCTACCTCCTCTAAATGAATCTCCAGACACTTGCATTGGGATAGAAGGGGGATAGATTGTTCTGCAATGCAGGCATTTTTTCTCTAGAGCAGCTTCTTGTTGATGTTTTCACTTTTGGCACCCTGTGCTCCTTGCACCAGCACCAGCTCCATTTTGTAATAACAAGAGATATAGGCTTAGTGTGGGCATGAAGAAAAACAATGGCATACCCTCTAACATTTCCCAGATGAAAATCAGGCAACATCAGAGAATGGTCCAGGTGGCCAAAGCTATTAATGAGCAAGAACACACACGCTAGGAAATGACACAGTAGCATGCTTTTGCTTGAGCCTACAGGAAAGTGAAGATTCTGCCTCCTCGTGCCCTCTGCCTTCTGCTGAGTAAATTGAGTTTAAACTACTTTGCCACTTTGAATTCAGTTTGCAGCAATCCCAGTAAGTTAAGGATAGAGAAGGGAAGAAGAGGGAAGGGACGAACTGGGACATTTTAAAAACATTTGAAAAAGTGGGATTATAACGGATTAATCAGGACTGTTACTGCCAAATTGGGACACTTGGTGAGTATGCAATGTTATAATTTGGCTTTGTCTTAGCCTTTCATGCTACAAATTTCAAGTTTCATAAGATAGAACCATGGCAGTTATAATGTAATGATGGTTGCTACAGTTCTGAAGTGTGAAAAGGTGTCTGAAGTTTCAACAGTCTGTTGTTTTGTTCGGAATTTTTATAGTAGGAAGGGGGCTTGGCAGAGAATTAATACCGAACTGAACCTCTTCCTCTTGCATCTAGTCTACTATTGCATCAGCAAGGGAGTTACTCTAGTAATATTGTCCTGAGGTCTGTGAAAGAAATGTCAATATATAGATAAGGGAGATCAATAGGACAAATACATGCAATATGTATTAGGTCATTGCAACTCTGATTTCTATTGCCAGAATCTATGAGAGAGAAATTAAAATAATGAAGACCACTTATTCCAGAAAACAGAACTAGCTTGGATTGAGCAGAGAATACCGATTCATACATGGAGGAATGGTGTAGGGATTAGAAGGGAGAAGATCTCAAGGATGTTTAAAGGTAAGAAAGCATTCAGAGATGAGAAAGGCAGATAGTAAAAAAGTAAAAGGAGAGGCAATTCATGAGCATAATTATGAGATAAAAACAAGGAGTAGAACTGAGGGCTTGATTATTAGAAATGGGTGGAGTTGCCAATATTATAATCAATGGTCTTGTTTTCACAAGCTTTGTTTGCCTTGGTTCCATGCATTTTAATTTCCAGTATAAGCAAGCTAGTTCACAACAAAGAAAAGAGAAACATATACTGTACATGCTATCCTTAACAGAGTGAGTGCCTCACACATGCCTATTAATGGCAAGAATATTACAGTAACATAATTCAGACAAAGCAAAAAGCAAAAAATTAAACCAGAACCTAGCAGCATAATCCAGTGTATACTTACCCAGCAGTAAGTCCTGCTGAGTTTCATGGATCTTACTTCACTAGTAGTGATCTTGTGAAACGTGCACAAACAGTGTGGCTGGCATACATTCAACTAGCAGTTTCAATAGTGCTGAAACATTCAGTGCTAGAGCAGAGGTGGGAAAATGTGAGGCTCTTCATAATGCTGGACTGCAAATCCCTTGGCTGTTGTAGCTAGTGCTATTGGGAGTTACAGTCCAACTATTTTCGAAGGGTTGTACTATTCCCACTGTTTGCTTAGAGGTATCCTTTTCTTTTAGCTTGCTCAAAAACTACAATGCAGTGGACCCTTGTTATAGGCTGGGGTTTGGTTCCAGGATCCCCCGTGGATAACAAAATCCGTGGATGCTCAAGTCCCATTAAATATAATGACATAGCAAAATGGTGTCCCTTATAAAAATGGAAAATCAAGGTTTAATATTTGAAATTTATACTTTTTTGGAACATTTTCAAACCCTGGATGCTTGAATCCATGTATAAAAAAATCTGTGTATAAGAAGTACCGACTGTAATTGGTCAGACCAGGCCATAGTGATGCTGGCCTAAGTTAAGATGCATCTACACTGTAGAAACAATGCAGTTTGACACTACTTTAAGTGTTGTAGCTCCATCCTAAGGAATCCTGGGTTTTACAAAGTCTTTGACCCTTTGCTGGTGCCTCACCAAACTACAAATCCCAGGATTCTGTGGGATAGAGCTATGGCAGTTAAAGTGGTGTCAGACTACATTACTTCTACAATGTGCATGCACCCTTGGTTCTAGATTGGATTACTGTAATTTTATGTGAGGCTATCTTTGAAAAATATTTGGAAACTACAAATAGTCCAGAATGTTGTAGTAAAGATGGTAAGGAGGTTTAATTCACAGAATCATGTACCAAGGGATGTAGCCACAGAGCCCCTTTCCTGTGTCTCAGCTACAGGAGAGACACAACTCATGGGATCAAGAGAAAGGGCCTTTTCAGTGGCTGCATATAAACTGTTCAAGTATTTTGGGGGCTAACATCATATAGCAAAAGTCTAATGTTTTATCTAATATCTGTATTTATTATGATGTGGTTGATCTTTTGGAATTTCTTTGTATGTTGTTATAGATTTTAAATGTTGTCGGTCACTCTGAACGGGATGTCAACATCAGAAAGATGGGAAATAAGTCCCCCACACACAAATTCAAATCAATCAGTCAAAACACTTAGTATGGTACTTATATTGTTGTTGTTAACTGCTTTCAAGTCACCTTCAGGCTCTGGGAACCCTGTGAATGAGGCATTTCTCAATGGACCTGCTCATTTTCTGCAGACTTTGGGCCGTGTCCTCTTTGATTGAGTCTATCTATCTGGTGTGTGGTCTTCCTCTCTTTCTACTGCCCTCTATTTTTCCCAGCTTTATTGTCTTTTCTAGTGAGCCATGTCTTCTCATGTTGTGGCCAATGTACAACAGCTTCAATTTAGTACTTAAGTTACAGTATATAGCACTTTTTCAAAGTGCTCAAAGCCCTCCACAGATACTGTCATAGGAGATTATAGCACTGCTTTTTTCCTGATCTGGGGAGGGGCTGAGACCACACTGGGACAATGATTTATCGCACAACTCCATGCTCAGATTGGAGGCATCCCATACCCGATCGGGACTTCTCCCATTACTTTGCTAAGAATGGAAAAGTCTTGTTTGTAGCAAAGTATAGGAGAAGTCCCGATCTGGTACGAGATTCCTCTGATCTGGACACAAAGCTGTGCAATAAGAAACAGTCTCAGCCCACACCCAGATCAGGAAAAAACAGTCAGTGCAATAATCTCCTAATAGTGCACTCCTATAAATGTCTGCATAAATGCAAATCTTATGAAGTTCACCGGGTAAGTATATATAGCAGAGGGGGAAATTTTTATATATATATATATACCGCTCTTTTTCCAGGACTGGGACTCAGAGCGGCTTCACTGTATTAAAAAAACAAAAACAAACAAACAAACAAGTACAATTAAAAACATTTAAAAATAAATAACATACATTAAAAAGAGCTATTAAACTAGTCCAACAGTCCAGCCTGTCCTTATAGTAATTCCTTAAATGCCTGTGTGAATAGGTAGGCCTTCACCTGCCTGCGAAAGGCCATCAAAGAGGGAGCCGTTCTTATCTCCCTAGGTAGGGAGTTCCAGAGTCTAGGAGCAGCCACCGAGAAGGCCCTCTCTCACCACCAACCGTGTTTGTGATGGTGTTGGGGTGGAGAGAAGGGCTTCTCCAAAGGATCTCAGAGTCCGGGCTGGTTCATACCAGGAGAAATCATGTAGCCATTCGGGTAGATACATTTGAACTACTATTCCTAGCAGCCCTAGCTAGCATTGAAAAGGATGCTGGGAGCTGTACACCAACACCATCCACAGGATGGCATATTTCCCATGTCTGGTGTACAGAATTTCCTGCATACAAAACTCTTTTTCTACAAACTTGGCAATTCTTACAGCAGCCTTAACTTTGGCCACATTAGTATGGTTGAGTGGAAGCCAAGGTGGCTTGTTTTATGAGCTACCATGGGTTCCACTCTGGGGGAAAGGCAGCATCTTAAATAAATAAATAACTTATTTTCATTTTGCAGGCGATATGTGAGCATGAGGCAAGAATAGGTATGGTAAGGTTATTTATTAATTTAATTCAATAACTTCTTTTTTTCCAGTATAGATCCTACAGCAGCTATCTTAAACTCTGCATTTCAAGGCCTTGTGGAGTGTTAATATTTATGACGTCATTCATTTCAAACTATTTTTGCAATTCTTTTTTGGTTGATCTTTTTGCATACTCTGTTTTTGCCTGGAGCACTGTGCAGCTCTCTGAGGCTAGAAACTTTTCAAGTTCTGAAATATTACAGCCTCCTTGTTGTTGTTGTTCACTTGCTGGAATAATCTGTTACGCCTGGGATCTGCTCTATGTGTTTGTGTCTGGTCTTAACTGGGTGTTCTCAACTCTTCCTGGGCTGACTTCTGTTGCAAATGTTGACTTTGATGCCTTGTGCAGGAACCAAAACTTTCCCAAGGAAAACTATCCCAAGCATATCATTATGCAAAGGGATCTTGTAGCACCTTTGAAAGAAAGACCTTGTAGCATAAACTTTCACAGACTGCCTTCACGTTGACCCCTACTCATGGCAACCTTGTGGATGAGACATTTCCAAGACCCCCTATCTACCACTGCTCTGCCTACATCCTGCAGACTCAGGGCCATGATCTTCCTCACTGAGTCCAGCCATCTTGTGTGCAGTCTTCTTTTCTTTCAACTACTCTCCACTTTTCCTAGCATTATTGTCTTTTTTACTGAGTCATTCCTTCTCATGATGTGGCCAAAGTATGATAGCCTCAGTTTCATCATCTTGGCTTTCAGGGAATTCAGGCTTGATCTGTTCCAGAACCCATTTGTTTGTCTTTTTGGCTGTTCTCAGCACTCTTCTCCAATACCACATCTCAAATGAGTTGATTTTCTTCCTATCTGCTTTTTTCACTGTGCAGCTCTCACATCCATACATGGTTATGGGGAATACAATGGCTTGGACAATTCTAACTTTGTATTATATATCTTTGCATTTCAGGATCTGATTTAGTTCTTTCATAGCTGCCCTTCCCACTCCTAGGAACCTACACAGCTAGTCTCAAAGGTGCTACAGTATACCCTTTATATACAGTGGTCCCTTGGCTTATGAGGGAATTCTGTTACAGGCCCCTCCCCGCGTAAGCCAAAAAACACGTAAGCTCAAGTCCCATTCAATTGCATGGGGCTCGTGCTCGTGGCGCAGGAGAGCATGTGCGCCCTGGGTGCGTGCGCCATTCATTCTCCTGTCACACGGCTTCTGCGTAAGCAGGAAGCTGCATAAGTACTGTACTGATACCCGAGACCATGACTATGTCTTCAAATTCTTTCCAAGCATGGAAATCCATATTCTTGGGAAAGGCATGACTGTTGAATATCTATACCTTCCTCAGCTCTTTAAAGAGTTAAGGTGGTAAGGAAAAGATAAAGGGCAATAGATATGCAAAACATCTTGAGGAGAATTTCTAGCTTGTGGATGCAGACTGGGCATCCCTGAATTATATGAAAAGAATCTAAGAAAATTCAAGTGTCCAGTTTCCTATATTTGAAGTGACTTTGAAAGGAGAGATTTTGAGTGGTAAATTAGAGGGGAGTGCTAACCAACTATTTCAGATCAACCACATGATGCATAGCCAATATGTATGATGTTGAAATGAGATCTTCTAGATTTAGGAAATGAGCATTTGGTAATCCTATTTGCAACTAAAGATGTTGCTCTGATAAATATACTACTGCAACTGCAATATTCTGGTCCCCCAAATCCGAGCAGCATATTTGCATATTATACAGATCATTTGATTGTTATACAAATAATATTTTGGGAAAGGGTTGACATCCAAGATAACATAGATGTTCTCTGATACGATGTAGCTAAACATGTTGTGCATTGTAATATACTGTTCCCATTCCCATGCTAAACATATGGAAGCCTGTTGCAGGATGCCTAGTGCCCTTAAGCTAAATCAAAGCACACTTTTTTCTTAACAGTAGGATTCTAAGAGTTTTAATGCAGAAGTTAACCTCACCTTCCAACATTTCATAGATGAAAACCAGGATACAAGTGACCAGGCAATATCACAGTGTAGTCAAGATGGCAAGACTTATTAATGAGGAAGAACAGAAAAGATAAGAGAGGCTGCAGCAGTTTGGCTTTGCTTGAGCCTGCTGGAAAGGGCAAAGCTCTGCCCCCTTCTCTGCAGAGTTAACTGAGTAAACTAATTTTGCACTTTGAATTCAGTTTGCAGTAACTGAAGTAAACCAAAGACAATGGGGGAAGGTATGAAGAGGAAAGAAAACAGAGATATTTTGAAAATAGCTGAAAAAGTGGAATGACAGAGAAATAATTGCAACTGTCTCTGCCAAATCAGGACTGTTTACAGGTATGCTGTATTTAATATGACTTAATTCTTAAGTGTGTTTAGGACTGCAACCTATGGCCTAAATCCTATTGATACCAAGTAAACTAGCCCAACTGAATCAATTGTTAAATGAAGATCCTATTGATTCAATTACTCTTTGCTAGTTGGAACTGCTAATAGGATTCTGACCTAAATGTTTAAGTGGACCAGCTGCATAAATACATTTGCGTACAAGTTTTTTTTAAAGGACACATTACTGTAATTTTTTTAATCATGGACATTTCTGTCAATATTTGATTTTTAGTATTCATTCTGTGTGTCGTAACACAAAGAGACAGCAAATACAGTTGAAGAATATAGCATCTCAGCTCTAAGAAGCAAAAACATGTCTTAAACTATTATAAGAAATTGTTTTTGTTTTGTTTTTTGAAAGGTAACTTCGGATTATTCTACATTGCATGACCAAACTGGAGACAATGTCATTTGTTAAAATAAGATTTATCTGTCATTCAACTGGTGATAGTCCAAGAACAGTTTACAAATATAAAACCAAGAACAATCATTACAATCATAATTTTTGCAATAAAAGCAAACTTTACAATAAAACCAAATAAATAAGTGAAAGACATGAAAAAAGAATATGAAAAGTGTGAATGCCTGATGGAAAAGGCAGGCCTTAACCAAGCATCTGAAATTATGTGCCCACCAGATGTTGTTGGACTGCAGCCCCCAGCATTCCTCCCCATTGATTCTGCTTGATAAAGCTGCTGGGAAGTGCAATCCAACAACATCTGACTGATCCCCACCCCCATCTAAATGTTACTCATTGACAAAAACATTGACAATCCTTACATAGGAAATGAAACTTATTTTTAAAAACCTAAATGCTACCCATGAGGAGGCCAGGTATGTTTCTCTTGGGCAGATACTTCACAGACCAACATAGAGAGCCCTACTGAGAATACTCTCTGTTGTGATTGGCAGTAACTGGGGAAGCATCCATTTGGCATTATTTATTTTGAAGAGTGATGTGCTATATTCCAGACAGGGTGCTTACAAGGTGATGAATTTATAGCAGAATACATTTTTATGTTGACTAGGAAAGAGAAAGAACAATGAGGAGATTTTTTTTTTTTTTTTGGTAGAATCAAAAAGATAGAAATGGTTCATGGGACATAAATTAGGCCAAGATAAATTAAAAATTGACGATTCATATAAAATACAAGCAAAGGTCAAATGCCAACTGCACCAGTTAAATTGATCTACAGAGATTAATGGCTCAGATTAGATAAAATTTTAAAGAAAGCTCTCTGCAGTTAAATCTATGTTCAAGGGGAAATGCTGGAAAAAATATTTTCTTTGGCACTGAAAGGACTGAAATATTGATTGTGACAGATCCTCAGTTGAATTGTAAGCTCTTCCCATATTTGCCAGGTTCATCATCATCATTATCATCAGCAGCAGCACCTGCATATTTATTTATATACCACCTTTTGCTGCCTGAGGCAGCATGTATCAGCAGCAGCAGCACTAGCATATTTATTTATATACCACCTTTCCCTCAGACTGGAACTCAAACTGGTTTACAAAGTTTTTTAAAAATACTGTTAAAATCCACAAAATACAAAACCTAATAAACAATTAAAGAACCAGAAAACATTAAATTGAAGTTAAAACATGTATGGAAAAAAAAAACACACGCTAGTGACTAGCAACATCCAGTGCATTGTCCAATGGGCCTTATATCATTATGCATCAAATGCTTGTTGGAATAGAAAAGTATTTGTCTATGAAAAGAAAGTAGGGAGAGTGCAACTTCTTTGGGAAGGGAGTTCCAGAGCCTGCAGGTAGTCCCTGAGAAGGCCTTCTCCCATGTTCCTATCAGATGTTCCTATGATGGTGGTGGGACAGAGGGTGGTGGGACAGAGAAAATTGCCTCTCCAGCAGATCTTAGACCACTGGCTGGTTCATAAACGAGAATATGTTCCTTCAAGTACTTTGTCAAATTGCATAGGATCAAAGTACATCCTCTTCAATTTGGTGCCTGGGACAGGAAATCCTCCCACCCCAGCATTAAAGATACAATAATAAGATATCAAAGGATGAATGATTTGCTGCCTTCTCACAACATCCAAAATCAGCTGCCAGAAGCAACTGCTCCGCTTTGCCTGATGATAGCGCCACCTCTGATCTGGAGAAGTCAGAAATATAAAATTCTCTTTTTGTCTTGCTAGTGGAACTTAAATTTTATTTCCTGGAGTGGCCACATGGCCAGAAGGAGGAGGGCTCTGCCTGCATGAATATTCCTCAACACCACCTGAAATTAAAACAGCCACGTCTTTACAAAAGGCTTTTGACTAACATAATTCTATTTTTTTTCTCCTCTATGATTTTTGACACTCTTGCCCAATGAAACTTCAAAAGCTTGCAATCTGTTTTTTATGCATTGTGGATGCCGTTGTACTAAAATATATACTCCTTCATCTTCAGCAAACCATTTTTTTTCCAAGCGTTAAAAAGTGTGTATCTCCTACATTGCAGATATAAAGCAATTTAACAACGCTTCCCTGTTGTTGGTCACCCCTGAGAATTAGGGGAATCTGTGGGACGACTCAGGAAACTTTTAAGGAAGAAGTTCTAGAACCAACATGAAAGACAAGAACTGCGACCTGGCGTGCATTACTGAGACCTGGCTTGGGCCTGAGAGTGAGGCAGTGTGGGCCCAGGCCCTTCCAGCCGGGTTCTCAGTTAAGGACCAGTCCAGGTTAGGTGGGCGGGGGACGGTGTTGCCTTGGTCCATAAAAGCACCTTTTCCTTAACCAGGATCCCAGTCCGGAAAACAGATTACATCGAGTGTATTTACCTGTCCCTGAAGGCCAGAGACAGTCTGGGGATTCTGTTGGTCTACCGGCCACCTCATGCGCTAACAAACTCCCTGGCCGAGCTGACACAGCTGGTCTCGGAGCTGGTGTTGGAGTCCCCTAGGCTTCTTGTCCTGGGGGACCTCAACATCCCTTTCAAGGCCAGTGATATTCCAACAGGTGCGGCCCGGGAGTTCATGACTACCATGGCAGCCATGGGCCTGTCTCAATTAGTCTCGGGGCCAACGCATTGTGCTGGTAATACCCTCAATGTGATCTTTAGTATGGATATGGAGGCTCCGTGGGTAGAGATTTTTAATATCTCTCCCCTGTCATGGACAGATCACTTCTTGGTTGAGGCTCGAATCAAGGCTACTACCTTTAACCCCCCCGGGGGTGTCGGACCTATTAGGATGGTCCACCCTCGAAGGCTGATGGAACCCATAAGGTTCCAAGAAGCCCTAGAGGGGTATACGACTGGCACTGACGGCGATTCTGTTGATGCCCTGACCAACATCTGGGATACTAACCTTTCCAGGGCTATACACAGTATCGCTCCCAAGTGTCCTTTCCGGCCTGCTTCCAACAAACAGCCCTGGTATATGGAAGATCTCAGGGAAAGGAAGCGGGCTGCGCAACGACTAGAGCGTAACTGGCGAAGACATCAGCGCTTATCCGACAGGACACTCCTTTGCTCTCATTTGAGAGCTTATGGAGTGGCAATGGATGCAGCGAAGAACTCGTTCTATGCTGCACGTATTGCGTCCGCAGAGTCGCGTCCAGCAGAGGTGTTCAGGGTTGTGAGGGAGCTAACTCAGCTCCCCGCTTCCCTGAGCCCTATTTTGGAACCATCTAAAGCCTGCTGTGACGAATTTAATAACTTCTTTGCGGATAAAATCTCTCGGATAAGGGCTGATCTCGACGCCAGTATTCATGCAGATTCTATAAGAGAGGCGTCCGAAGCATCCGTGGCCCCTGTTATACTGGATCATTTTGAGTTTGTTAGTACCGAGGAAGTGGACAAGATCCTTCGAAGTGTTAGGAAGACGACTTGCTCCCTTGATCCCTGTCCCTCATGGCTGGCAGCTCAGGGGGGGAGATGCAGTGTTAACACTCCTGCATCTCATTATTAATACATCTCTAAGAGAGGGTCTGTTTCCATCTAAATTAAAATTAGCAGTGGTCAAACCCCTGCTAAAAAAAGCCCTCCTTAGACCCCCCTGATTCATAATAATTATCGGCCCATCTCGCTGCTGCCTTTTCTGGGGAAGGTGATCGAGAGAGCAGTCGCTCTTCAGCTTCAATCGATCTTGGATGACACCAATTTTCTGGACCCATTTCAAACCGGCTTCCGGGCGGGCTATGGAGTTGAGACTGCCATGGTCGCCTTAGTTGATGATCTCCGTCTGGGCATGGACAGGGGTAGCGTGTCCCTGTTGGTGCTTTTGGACATCTCAGCGGCTTTCGATACCATCGACCATGGTATCCTTCTGGAACGCCTGAGGGAGTTGGGTATCGGGGGCACTGCTTTGCAGTGGTTCTGGTCCTACCTCTCGGGCAGATTCCAGATGGGGCAGCTGGGGGACTGTCGCTCCGAGAAGAGGGCCCTTACATCTGGTGTCCCTCAGGAAGCAATTTTGTCCCCTATGCTATTCAACATTTACATGAAACCGCTGGGACAGATCATCCGGAGACACGGGGCACAGTGTTATCAGTATGCTGCTGACACCCAAATAGTCTTCTCTGTGTCTCCGACTGATGCAGTAACCAAGGATGGCATCTCTCCTCTAGATGCCTGCTTGGCGTCGGTAATGGGCTGGATGAGGGAGAACAAACTCAGTGTGAATCCAGGGAAAACGGAAGTACTGGCGATAGGTTCCCCAGTTTCGAGTGGTGAGATCTGTCACCCAGTCCTGAACGGGGTCACGCTCCCCTTGAAGGACTCAGTGCGCAGCTTGGGAGTGCTCCTTGATTCGTCGCTCCAGCTAACATCTCAGGTGGATAAAACAGTCAGGAGTGCTTGTTACCAGCTTCGGCTGATACGCCAGCTACGTCCCTACCTGAACCGTGGGGACTTTGAAACTGTTGTACATGCTTTGGTAACCTCTCGATTGGATTTCTGCAATGCGCTCTACATGGGGCAACCCTTGTACCAAACCCGGAAGCTGCAAATGGTGCAGAATATGGCAGCTAGACTGGTCACTGGCAGTTTCAGGTCGGACCATATAACACCTATCTTAAAAGATCTTCACTGGCTGCCTATTCGCTTCCGAGCTCAATACAAGGTGTTGGTTTTGACCTATAAAGCCCTAAATGGCTTGGGCCCCGGGTACTTGGAGGACCGCCTCTCCCCATATAATCCGCCCCGCACACTCAGAACGTCTGGGACAAATCTGTTAGAGGTCCCGAGGTCACATTTTGTGAGGACCTCACAGAGAGCTTTTTCCATTGTTGCCCCCTCCTTTTGGAATAAGCTCCCTATAGAACTTCGCTCTGTTGCATCGCTCGATTCTTTTAAGAAAAACCTAAAAACGCACTTATTCCGGTTGGCATTCCCACCTTAGCTAATTCATTCTGTTTTTCTCTCCCCCCTGTTTTTCCCTACTGACCCGGACCAGTTAAATTCAATCATCTTTTCCATCTCTTTGCCCTTGTTATGTGTGGTTTATATTGATTCCTGTTCCCACTTTGTAGTAACGTTTTAATTTTTATATTGTAACTGTAATTGTAATATTGTAACTGTTTTTATTCTTTATTGCTTAGTGATGTTTTAACCCTTGTAAGCCGCCTTGATCATTTTTTATGGAAAGGCGGGGTAAAAATAAAAATTATTATTATTATTATTATTATTATTATTATTATTATTATTATTATTATTATTATGTTTATGTTTATTGCACGGGCCCTAAAACGGGCCCGTTGCGTCCTAAAA
>NC_056523.1:235668827-235683357 GCF_019175285.1 Sceloporus undulatus
CGTTTAACGTTGTTTAAAGGAAAGTGGCCAATAACTCTTCTACAACGAGCTAATGGGGATCGCTGGAAATTATTTTACAAATGGAGCCTGGTTTAGGGGTACGAGATGAGTCCCCGTTGGGACCTCTCATGAGCAAGCAAAGTTATGAGGATAATGTATATAAATGTTACTGAGTGGGAATTGCCTGCTGCCTCAGGACGCATCTAAAACTTTAGGTCTGCGTTCAGGACTGTCTGGCGAACTTGGGGCCTCAGCTGGCATGAGCAAGACCCATAGATTCTTTGACCTTCCTTTGTGGCCTTCACTCCCGTGAGTATATGCTAGTGGCACTTTGCTAGGTTCCTGGGGGCTTGGAGATCTCAAACGCCCGGCCTGTGTTATCTCCTAATGGGTCTAACAAAATCATTCCTCCCCCCTTTTTTTTTTCTTTTTTCACTAAGGCCTATGAGCTTGGGCTGATTACAGTGGGACTTTGTTATCACCTGGGGTTGGTTCCAGGATCTCCCATGGATAACAAAATCCGGGTGGATGCTCAAGGGCCCATTAAATATAGTGGGCAGAGCAAAAGGTTTCCCTTATAAAACAAGGAAAATCAAGGTTTGTATTGGGAATTCATACTTTTAAAAAAATATTTTCAAGCCGGGAGCTTGATCCGTGGATAAAAATCCATGGATAAGAAGGTTCCGAGGACAATTAAATAGTAAGGAATTATGTTCCACCCAATATGATGACAATGGTCGTTAAAGACAGCTGAACTCCTCCCTGGAAGCCAAAATGACTAACTCTGGCTGTTGACTTCCCGCCACATCAAGAGAAGACAGGGACTGGATAGAAATACATAATGCTAGGACAGGTGGGGGAGAGCAGTAGAGAGAGAGGAAGACTGCATGCTCAATGGATGACTCAGTCGAAGGAGGCCATGGCCTGGAGGCTAAGGCCCGAGCGAGGAGTTGACGGACAGGGGCTGGTAGTGTCTCTTCAGAGTAGAAGAGTTGAAGGCGTTAAACCACAGCAGCAAACATTGATGATAACTTGTTCCTCAGTTGCTTCCCTTTACAACCAGGGGGGCCTGTTCTCACTACCACTTATAGCACTGTCCTTTGACACTGCCCTGGGTATGGTATCTGGAATTGTGTTAGTTTGGTCAGAGCACTGCAGTTGGGAGCATGGCTTGGTGTGGCTTCCAGACTCTAGGACACATTATTTAAACAGCATACCTCCAAAGTGACCCAAAGCAGCTTTATTTTGGCCTGTCTGTATGAGGCCTTAGAAAAGTGAAAAAGTTGGATTTCATCTCCCATAGTCCTCTAGCCAGCATGGCCAGGGATATTCTGAGGACTGCCTCCAAGAAGTCATTTTTCTAAGATCTGGCTTCCTGCTGACATATGAATAGCCCATCACTGTCATCCCTATGGGTTAAATCAGTGTTGCAGACTTGAAAGGATCTTAGCACAATGCCACTCCCCATAAGCGTCCCCCTCCTGTGCTACCCTCTTGGATTTACACAGCAGTTACGTTTCTAAAATAGGTACCAGCAGCTATCATTTCCCATAGTGCTCTGCCACTACTTGGTATTAGAGACACAGGAGACCACACAGAGATTTTAAACCACAATTATAGCTGTAAAATACTGTAGTGCCTTTGGCACTATCACAGGACATCGCCTCCAACCCATTGCTACTGGGTCTGCAATGTGTGGTTATGGTGTCCCTTTTCATTGATGGAGGAAACCCATCAGTAAGCTACCAACTGTATTGTAATCCCACTAGTCCTCATATGCAAAACATTACTGCTGTGGCAATTTCAATACCAGCGTCAGTGTCTCTTCCTCTCCCCTTGTGCTTGCTCTTCCTTGCTATTCTCAAACAGGCTGATTTAATTTTTTTTAATTTCTGCTCTTTTTACCTTTTAAAATTTAAACCACATTAGCAGAACTCCAGAATAGCATTAAAAAGTGAATATTAAAATAAAATTTTAAAATCCCCAAAGGTATGCTGGGTAGGGCATAAGACAGGGAGGCAGGGTTAAGGGGGAGTCATGTCTCTTGGACTGAAAGTTCTTCCTCTTTGGGGAAAAAAAGTTTGATGTGGGCTACACTCCTCTTTGTCCTGGAAAAGAAGAATTGAGAGTTCTTCTTCCCTAGGGAGAAGTTTCTCCATTTGTACTCAGTCATCTTAGGAGCAGAAACTCAGCAGCTGGTCAAGCAGCAACCAAGAAGCCACTCGCCTGCACTGGCCTTTGCTGCAAGGCCAAAATGGGCAAGAGGCTTCTTGGTTGCTGCTCAGCCACCTGCTCAGTTGCTACTCCCAGGGCGACTGAATGGAAAGGGCGCAGTGATCAAACAGCTGATCAAACTGTGACTGAGAAGTAACAGCTGGCACAGGTGAGGGGCTTCTTGGTTGCTGCTCAGCAGGCTCCTTGGTCACTTCATGACCAGATATTTGGTCACTGATCCCTTTGCACCCAGTCACCCAGGGTGCCGTGACCAAGGAGCCAGCCAGCTGGCCTTCCTTTTGCTACAAGGCTTGTGTAAGCAGTATCAGGTCTGGGCCTCTACCGCCGCTACTGTATTCCCACATGAGAGGCTGACGGGGAGGAGGAGGGCGTGGCAAGGCAGACACAGCTAAGATAGATGCTGTTGCACAAACAATAGACCTAATATAATAAATAATAATAAATAAAGGCTTTATTTATATACCGCCCTTCGAAACATCAGGGTGGTTAACAGCAATAAAATATAACAATACAATACAGCATAATAAAAACAGTACAATTAATACAATAAAAGAACTTATGCCAGATCCCCAGGTGCTAACGGGGGGGGGGGAGGGCATTCAGGGAGGAAAAGCAGGGGTAGACCTGCTCAAAAAAGAACGTTTTCAACCCCTTCTTAAATTGGGCCAGTGAGGTTGCTGAACGGAGCTCAATGGGCAGCGAGTTCCAGAGGGTAGGAGCCGAAGTGGAAAAGGCCCTTCTGGTAGTATTAACTAGTCTAGCATCCGGAACTCTTAATAGGTGCTGCCCGGTGGATCTGAGTGTGCGGGGCGGATTGTACGGAGAGAGGCGGTCCTTTAAGTACCCTGGACCCAAGCCATTTAGGGCATTATAGGTTATAACCAACACCTTGTATTGCGCCCGGAAGCGAATAGGCAGCCAATGTAAGTCTTTTAAGACCGATGTTATGTGACTGGTCCTAGGTGTATTAGTGACCAGTCTTGCTGCCATATTCTGCACCAATTGCAGCTTCCGGGTATGGTACAAGGGTTGCCCCATGAAGAGCGCATTGCAGAAATCCAACCGAGAGGTTACCAGAGAAATAGGTGTTGGGGGCACTGGGTTGTCACCCAAAAAGGTTTGGGGACCACTGTTTTAAGACATCAACAGTTGGTCCTGCTAGAGTACTACTCTGCCTTATGATGTCACGTGCTGATGTGGAGCTTCTTACCTGCTCCCGGCATGAAATAACTATTTGCGAAGATCTTGGTTAGAGGCCATTTCCCAGGTATACCAGTATTTAGAGCAAAAAGCACAGCCCATAGGCTACTTGGAGCCCCCCAAATTTGCTTTTTAAGTCCCGAAAGCCAGCTGAACCCCAGTTTTCATTTTTTTAATGAATATTGAGATTTTTTTTAATACAAAAAACCACCCCAAATACACAAAAGTTGTGTACATACACATTGGTTTGGTGTAACCTCTCCTCTAGACCCACCTCTAAACCAGTTTCACAGGTCATAAACTGGCTAAAAATGGTGCAGTACAATCTGCTGGTGCAACACAGTGGGGTGCAGGTAAAAGTGGTTCCTGATTTCATGCAGTGGCCCACCACTGCTTTAGAGCACGGATGGGCAACGATGTGGACATCAGGCACCAATTTACTACTCCCAGGCCTTTGTGTGTGCCACACACATCCCCACAAGCTCAAATACTTCTGTTTTCCTGTGCCGGAGTGTTGCATCACTTCCTGTCACCATTTTGAGGAAGACTACTTAGGAAAACAGAGGTATTGGGAGTAATACAGGATTCTGGATTGTTTGTTGGGGTAGAGGGCATGCATGCCATATACTCTCCTACTGTCCGGATTTGGAAGAGACAGTTCTAATTAATCTTCTGTCATCCCACTTTTTCAAAGCTTTTAAAATATCCCATTTTCTTTCCTCCTTTTTTCCTGGCTTACCTCAGTTGCTGCAAACTGAGTTCACTATGTAAAAATAGATTGCACTCAATTTACTCCATTGGGGTAGAGAGGAGAAGAGATAAGGGGGCAGAATTTTACCCTCTCCTGGAGACTCAGGTAAAAGCAAACTGCTGCAGCTCATGTAATTTTCCTCATTAACAACTTTTGTCATCTTGGCCACACTCTGATGTTGCTTGGCCACACGTATCCCAATTTTCATCTGTGAAATGTTGGAGGAAATGTTATAGGTACGAATCTGCATCTAGCTGCTGGAGAGTATGCTGCCATTGACAGGTCTCTAACTGGCTGGATACTGGCTATGTCTTCTATTGGTGTGTTTTCAATTGCTTAATTTTAGGTTCAGTTTACTTGTTCTTACATTGCATGAAGAATTTATTTGCAATTAGTATTTTATTATTGCTAGCCAGCTTAAGTGCCTCTTTTTTGGTGGAAAAGTGGGTTATAAATTAGAAAGAAAGAAAATATATGACAGTAAGAGCTGTTCAGGAGTAGGATAGACTGCCCTGCAAGGTGGCGGAATTTTATTAAATGGAGGTTTTTAAGCAGAGGTTGGATTGCCAGCTCCCAGGTTTATTTTAGCTGTTGATTCCTGCACTGGAATGGAGTTAGATCATGGTTGCTGGGATCCTTCCAACACTGTGAAGAATGACCCCCCCCCCTCTTTTTGGGTACATGTTCATACGCTGTACCTGAAAGAACAATTTTTTCATCTTATTTCAGTATGTGTATTACATAAATTCGACCTAGATAATGAGGAAATTGAAATAGTCAAAGATTCCCCACACCTTGGATCAAATATTGATCAGAATGGAGACTGCAGTCAAGAAACCAGAGGAAGGCTGGGATTGGGAAAGGCAACTAAAGTGTAAAGATATACAACTGACCGCTAAAGTTAGAATCGTCCAAGCTATTGTATTCCCCATCACCACGTATGGATGTGAGAGCCGAACAGTGAAGAAAGTGGACTGGAAGAAAATCAACTCATTGCTGAATGCAGAAACATCCCCAATCTTTTGAGTTGGCTATCCAAAAGTGCACCTTTGTTTTTCATTTGTGAATCTGATGGAGGGAGGTGATTGTGTGTCCAAGGTGCATGATTGCTCCACCAAGGAAGACACAAGACACGACACACAGAGAATTGGGGAGTAAAAGGCCACAACTCTTTATTGATTACAGCTGCAGTTAAGTTGCCACCCTCATGTGACAGGATTCAGGCATCGGCCAGCCTGCCTGCTGCCCAATGAGACCAAAACTCCTGGCCTTCTCCAGAGAACGGAAGTGAAGTCCCTAGAGGTTTGTCTGGTCAGGAGCCTTCCCTAGGTGAGACCCCAAGTGTTTCCACTTGAGTGAGGGATTACTAGAAATGCCAACAGCCCCCACCTGAGCTGGCCAGTTCCGGAGCAGTCCTCTCCCCAGGTCCCTTAAGGGCACCCCCCGTTTGTACCCTTTCCAGGGTACTGAATTCTCTCCAGATCCTATCCCCATGTCAATTGTGACAAACAATTGAAAGCACCAAGGAAGGGAGGGAGGGTGATGATGAGGAGCAACTGGCCTCTCCAACTCGCAGCATGGCAACATATGTTGCACTGCCAGATTTGAGTGAAGACTAGGCCCAATAGTCTTCACTCAGGTCCTCCCCCCTCCATGCAAGCTGCTTGCCCCTGATTGGCTGTCAAAATCGAAGGGCCACCCCAGCTGGCAAGCGCTGGGCCTTCTGAGAAATCAGAGGCCTGACGACCTGCAGCTATAACACAGGGCTCCTCTGCTGGCCCACCAGACTGCAACCTAGGCTGCGGGTAAGTCCCGTAGCCTGCATTTATGATGACCACTCACTAAAATATGAGATGATATGCATCTCCCCAAAAAAGACACAAAGGGGGACACAGAATCACATAACTTGTGTATGCCAAAATGTATGCTTAGATGCATATTTAGAAATCATTTATCTAAATTAAGCCAAAATACAATGCATCGCACCATAGACTGGAAGACTGCGGCCAGGTAACCTGCATGCCTGCTCCTGATGTTACCTGTTGATGAACAGCTTCAAGGCCCTTTGTTCTTCCTTTTTATGTTTCTTCATCCTAAACAACACTTGGAGCTTTATCGGGAGTTAAACGAGATTTAAAGTACACTCGAATTTAAACAAAACTTGTAAACGTGGGTAGTTTATCATACTAGTGGACTGCCCAAGTGAAATAACATGAAGTTAATCTGAACCCAAAGCAGAGAAAAATGGCAGCTTTTTAACTTTTGGGTTTTCTCTGCCTTGCATTTGGATTAACTTCACGTTATTTCACGTTAACTGCGACGTCGTGTGATAAACTTTGGGCATTTCCAGGTTTTATTTGTTTTAAATCTCATTTAACTCCCATTTTCCCTCGGGATCTCGCTAGTGTGATAAACTTCATGGATAGGATTCAAACTGAAGACATCAGATAGAGGAGTGCACAGTGTAACATAAGATGCATGACAACTGGTGTCTCCTATTGTATCTTAGCATGCGTTACAACACACTTGCCAGAATGTACTACCGGTGAGCATAGGTATATCAAAAGAGACAATGGCCGGTTACAGACCGGCACTTGGGACGTCCGCAGGACGGCCCATTTTAAAAAAGGGGCGTCTCTTCTAGACGCCCCTGGCTCTAATACAGACCCTGTCCATACAATATGGCGCTGGCCGTTCCACACGGCCGGCACCATCTTTACATATCGGACACATAGCGTCCAGACGTGTCGCGGCGCTAATGACGTCGCGAGTGCGCCAGCGGCACCTCGTGACGTCATTAGGGCGCCGCAGAAAGAAGCTCCATTTTGGAGCTTCTTTTTTGCTCCGCAAGGGAGCCGCGCGGTGTGGCTGCGACGGCTCCCTTATGGAGCAAACGGCGGCGGCAGACCGCCTCAAAGCAGCAGTCTATAACCCGCCAATATTTGGCCTGTACTTTCTGTTAGCTTGAATAGTCAGCTCTGCAGTGCATGTACTGTATGAATTCCCTTAGACACTGAAATGCTCATCATATGGCCATTGATTTCTTAACCAATGTGTAGTTTTCCTCTTTTCACATCCTCTTGAATAGCTGCTTCTCCCATCCAAGTATGTTATGTGTTTTTCTGTGGGAATTTTAAATGAAAAAATAAGCTGCATAAGGCAAAGTTAAAAACTCCCCTGGAGGAATCTTGCCAAGAAAGCCCTGTATTGGGTTGCCTTGGGGTCACCATAAGTTGGAAACAACTTGAAAGAACACAACTAATATTTCAAATAAATAGATCAAAATTAGTTTTGCTGATTGGATCAAGGAATTAGCTTTTCAGTTCTTATCAGGTGCCATTTCTGTGGGAGAGATCCATATCACTTACCCAAAATGGGAAATCAGCCATAATACACACCCACTTTTAAGCCAAATGTTCCATTCCAAAATAATATTTTAGGTTGTCATTTAAAAATAATGTTTAAAGTAATTAAAAGATTTTTACAAAATTTAAATGAATTCAATTTGTAAAAATGCAAGATGGATCTGAGCACCATGTTTTTGTTAACATTTTGTCTCACCCCATTGTCAGTGACACATTGAATGTGCTTTAACAAAAGATAAATGTGGTTTTGAATCCATTGTAAATTTAACTTCTTAATGTCCCCCAAAGGATACCCCAAATCTCAACCAGTGGTCTAGTCATATATTAAACATATATCTCACCTGACAAAATTCGTTTAGTTCATAGCCGTCTATTTTTTTTTTCAGAGCCTGTATCCTTTTATTGCTGCTTAAGATTCAGAAGTGGCAAAACAGCTGAGAAGGTCCCTTGCCGAGAAGTTTTAGTTAGAACAACCAATATTGTCAATTCTGGGACTTTGATGAGTGTAAAGGAGGAGGAGGGAATTCCACAAAAGTTTTGAAACAGACAAAAGTGTCGAAGTTTTAATGGAAATTATCCACGTTTATGTCTCTCCTTTTGCATATTAATGTCACTGCGTTTTAAACAGAGGGTTGATTTCAGACATTGAATTAATTGACAGAGAGAAACAGTCAATCAATGCGTCCAAACTAATACCAAGAGCTCCCTCTACTGGCTATAACTGCTAAAACTGCAGCCATGAGAGAGGAAGGATGGTATGCTTTTAATCACATAGCACTTGCAGAACATTAGCAAAACGGGACGACTTGTTTGAGAACTGTATCTTCCTTGGTTCACCATCAATAGCAAAACACATATCTTGGTGCAGCTTTGGGAAAGGAGGCACATGAGACGGGGCGAACTAGATCAAAGCGGGTACTGTAAATTGCTGTCAAAAAAATCTCTTTCACTGGAGTCTTTATCTGGTGGTTTGTACAACCTGTGACCCAGTCCCTGCTTCCCAGGTTGACTGCAGTCTACCCAGTGAGTACTGTGGGTACCAATTACTTGGCAGTCTTTTCGGTCAACAGTCTCCAAGCTGGTCCTTAGATATGTTTCCCAGTCAAACAGTATCAGTACAAAATTTACCGATTTGGGATACATCTCCCAGAATCCCACAGTAAGCATAATATTTTTGGCTACTAATATTGTACAGCACCGTGCAAATCTACATCACTCTATAAATAAAATTTAATAATAATAACAACAACAACAACAACAACAACAACAACATATGCCCATCCTGACTGAGAGCCAAAACAAGTAACTTTTTAAAGGTATCAACAACGTATTTATTCATTTTAGTCATTAAGATATTTATATCCTGATGTGTGTCAAAAGATTTTGGACCTACAGTGAGATTTACCTTCACACAGAAGCAAATTGAAAATAAAGCTAAGTATGTACAAGCTTCTATAGTTATTCAGATCGTGACTGACTTTGAACTTTGATAGCTGTGAAAGTATTTTGGTTTTCTTTCAGAGTCCTGCCCCAAACCTTCCAGGATAGATGTGATTATTTGTAAGCCTCTGCTTTTAGGCTGATATATTATTGACACTTCTTCTAGAAAAGCCCATCACCCACAATCCAGCCAGTTCTTTCTAGCAGTCTTGCAAATGGGTGAAAGGGAAGATTTATTATTATCAGATCCTGTGGAAATTAGAAAGTAGGACTAATGGAAGCCATTAATGTCTTCTCAACAATCAGATGAATTGTAGATCGATGCCATATATTAATAGGTTAGAAGCAAGTGAATATAATCTAAACATCTTTCTCATAGAGTAGATGGGCAGTTAAAGGAAGGAGAAAGAAAAGAATGGCTTCCTACATATTTTTTAAAAAAACCTTTCTCATGGAAAAAACATTTTGGCTTTGAACTTTCTTTACTGGAGAAAGAACTGAAATTGTTTAGGGTACCTAGTTGTGTTTGATATTAGAGCATATTTTCTAACAAAAAGAGGTGTAGCATGTTTTAAACTATGAAAAAGCCTTTTCCGAGCTAGGTTGAATATATCTACTAAAGAGTAAGTCTCAGTGGTATTTATTTTCAGGTAAATGGATAGAGATTCAGTATCCTTTATTCAAAATGCTTGGGACCAGAAGCATTTTGGAGTTGGGATATTTTTGGATTTTGCAATACACAAACAGGATAGTATGTACCAGTACTGTATTTGCAAGGCTGGAAAGAGATGTGAGACTGCAGGGAGATGTGAGGATCTATGAAATGGCAGGAGGTATGGATTCATGCCAAGCACTATGCTTGGCTTCCCACCATTTTACAGATCCTCAGTCTCTCTTCAGCTTTGTCTCACTCCTGCTCATCTATCTCTCTTCAGCCTCATGTCTTGTTTTGTTCGCTACTTCTGTTGTGTATGAGACGTGGGCCTGGAGAGGAACTGAGGATATGAGAGATGAATAAGCAGGCATGCCACAGCCACCACCTTGAAGGTGGAAGTGGGTGGCTTGCAGCAAAAGGCTTTGGTTTGGGGAGGTTTACAGATTTTGGATTTCTGGATGAGGGGTGCTAAACCTGTGTTGAATAAAAAAAGAATGATGCAAAACTGAATAAGAACAGGTTTATTTTTGCACCATTCTTTTTGATCACCTTGTATAGGATTGCAACTTGAATTATGTATTTCTCTCTCCCTTCTCTCCCAAATATCTACTCAGCTCTGATAGAGTCTGGTTATTAAGAATACTATTTTCTCTGGCTGTCAGCAAATGCTAAGATCCAGTTCAAATTGCTGATCATCTTAAAATGATAAATGTTTTAGAACTAGGTTAGCTTCTCAGTGACCCTTTTTATATCAGCCTTGATCCTTAAGGTCACTGGGCAAGTCACTTTTACATATATTACGAACAACAGAGCTTCATTGAACAGAAACATGGGAGAGAAATTTCTCTTGCTATTACTGTGTTCTAACTTTGAAATAGGACAAGGGAAAAACAGAATAGACAAAGGGGAGATGGAATCTGAAGGATGTCTCAGTATAGTTATTGTAGGAGTCAACATGTTTACCACTGAAATTCTTACTGAAATGAAGCATTAATCCTATTAGTAAGTGGAGTGAAGCAACTGCCTCAGATAGCAGATAGCAGAATCTGAAGGTTCTCTACATATTATAAGAAGGAGGCCACATCTTGTCTTTCACTTTAGGTAGGAAAGGGTCTTGATAAGACTTTTAAAAATGCAACCACAATCTGTAATTAGGGTTGCCAGAACTCAGAGTGCCAGATGAAGTTTTAGGAAAATGGGGTGTTTCTCTGTATTTCCAAGTAAGGAGACACATTTCAGGGTTGGTGGTACTGAAGGAGATGGAACCTTTTTTTGTATGTGAGCTGGCTTTAAAACCTGGCCACTCATCTCAACCCATAAAGGTTTTTTGTAAGTCCAGCAAGGCATAGGGTGCACCTCTGCAAAGTCCTTTGAAGAACCAATGCAGCCCCCTTTATTCTAAAGAGCAGTCTGTGTTACGATGGCTGCATCTGTACTGCAGAAATAATGCCATTTTTACATTTTCTTTTCTTTTTTTAAATATTTTATTTACATTTTCAAAACCAGTATACACATTCTTATTTTCCCTTATATTCAGTCTGGTTTCTTCTTTCTGACTTCCCAATATTCTTCTCTTTAGATCGCATTACAAATTATATTTGTTTCAACTCAGTTAACATAACCATATCTGAATCTTCGTTCACGAACCAAAGCCAGAGATTTGTTCTTACATACAAAACTCATATCTCACCTCTAGTCTTTAAAATAAAACAATAAAGCAAAATAGTCTCTATGTGAAACATTAGTTCTTTTCTAAATTCCCTTGTTATTGTCCAGTTTTCCCCAGCTATCTTCACCTCATTTATAATTTCATGTGTCTCAAATTTAAAATAAAATCTTGACTAAATGGCAACTTTTATACCAATTTTTTGTTTGCTCTCCAAGTATCTGTCCCGTATTCCACAACTGGTACAAGACGGTTCTGATGAGAGGGGTAAGTTGACTTTAAGTATCTTTTATATAATTTTGTGAATGGCTGACCAGATTTTTTTCCACCTGTGGGCAGGTCCATTTTCTTTTTGACATTTCCAACATTTAGCAGATTTTATTTTGATACCACCTTAACTGCCAAGGCTCAATGCGATAGAATTCAAGGATCTGTAGTTTGTTGTAACATCAGAGCACTCAGAGAAAACTAAATATCTCACAGAACTACACATGGCAGAATTCCATAGCATTGAATCAATGGCAGCAGTGTCAAACTACTTTATTTCTACAGTGTGGGTATACTTTACTACCTGCATTTTAAAATAAAACCCCCCTAGCTGCATGTTGCCATATTACCCAGTTAAATGGGGTTTATTAGTATTCTTGATGAAAAAGTGGTGAAAAAGTACTGGTGGTAGTAGTAATAGTAGTGATGTTTATTGTGGTCACAGACCAAGAAATATACTACAGGGATTAAAAGGGAACAGACAGCAAAAAGATAAACCATTCATACAATTACATGCTTAATAAAACATCAGGACCTTTACTTTCGCTACTCGTGAACTACACTGATTTGCTCTTCGGTGCTTCATTCAAGAGCAAAAAGGTGGAAAAGAAATGAGTTTGATAGATAAATAAGCAATAAAACATAACAGTACAGGAGTAACTTTTTTGTGTGTGTATATCCATGACTTCTGTCTTTTCAGTAATGATGTGGCATCATTAATGGGCAGGGTGCAGGAGAGAGATAGTTACTTATGGGTGATAAAAACAGTGGTGCTCTCCACATACATTCCACCAAAACCTCAGAGGAAAACCTCAAACAGGAAAAGGGGAAAGAATCCAAGAAATTGTTGTACAGTACTTTTGTCTTTCACTAGCAGTCTTCTTTAAACATATTTTTAAAAAGTTTTTAATCTTGCTCTCATTAATGATTTCAGTAGACCAGGATAGCATTTAATGGGTGTTATTGAAGGAATATGTGAGCTTAAGGAAATAATTAAGACTTTAATGTGGTCACATTCCTTGGAACTAGGAGCGGCCTTTATGATTCAAGGAACTTCGCTTCATTTTTTGTTTTTAAAGTTGGAAGACGGTTCCTGTGCTTCTTTCAAGATTTGGGTTTAATCTAAAAATATCTTAGATGAGTTGTTGTTACCCTTGCATACCTTTGTAACTTTACCTGAGGGAATACAGATGCAAACCAAAGATGCTTTAAACCAGGGGTGGAATAACTTGAGCCTTACATGGTATTCATGTGTGTGTTTATATATATAAATGTGCATACTTGCATGCATGCATACACACATTTGCACATATGCCAAACTCTGGTTCACATTTCTTTTTTAATTTTTTTAAAATTTTAGACATAAATTAGAGCCTGGAAATCTGTCTTCCTTGAAATGATTCTTTCTAATTTTATATATTCTCCTATATTTTAGCTTCTTGGCCATGCTAGACTTCTTTGTTTTTACTGGGAGGTCACTTATCTATCTATCTATATTTGGGGTCCTCTTAACACTAGGTGCAGCAAGAGAAGTTTATTTTCCTGCAGCCTCCAACTTTTTGATTTGAACTCGTGTTCATAGTGCACAGGCTGTGGAACTGCTATCTGTCAGGAAGGAGGAGAACATGGCAAAATCTTCATGAGTCTCACTTTCTACTAAATGACAAATATATGGACCTGTGTTTAAGGTAGTATACATGAAGCCTACCTGGATTTTATCTTCACATCAAATCTGAGGTAGGTAACTTTGTGTGTGCATGTGTCTTCAAGTTGCTTATCAACTTATGATGACCCCATGAATTTCTTAGGGTTTTCTTAGGCAAGGAAAACTCAAAGATGGTTTAGTCAGTTCCTCTGAAATATAGAGCTTTATCATACGTGAAACAGGAGCCTCAATTTGAAACACTTCCATAGCAAGGGAAAAGCAGGGTCACTTCGAATCCAAGGCAATTCACGTGATGAATTATCACATGTGAAGAATGAAATTGTGGTGATTCCTGAGTCAAAGTGGACTGAGAGCACTTTGAATTACCACACTGGATTCAACTATTCGAATTGGGACCCTTGCACATGCTCAGTGGGGATCTGAACGCATCATGAACCTTTGCACTTCCGGGGGGAAGCAACTAAAATGGTGAAGGGTCTGGAAGCCTTGCCCTATGAGGAACGACTTAGGGAGCTGGGGATGTTTAGCCTGGAGAAAAGAAGGTTAAGAGGTGATATGATCGCCCTGTTTAAATATTTGAAGGGATGTCATATTGAGGAAGGAGCAAGCTTGTTTTCTGCTGCTCCAGAGACTAGGACCCAGAGCAATGGATGCAAGCTACAGAAAAAGAGATTCCACCTCAACATTAGGAAGAATTTCCTGGCAGTAAGGGCTGTTCGACAGTGGAACAAACTCTCTCGGAGGGTAGTGGAGTCTCTTTCATTAGAGGTCTTTAAACAGAGGCTGGATGGCCATCTGTCGGGGATGCTTTGATTTGGATTTCCTGCATGGCAGGGGGTTGGACTGGATGGCCCTAGTGGTCTCTTCCAACTCTATGATTCTATGATTCTATGAATGCTAAGCTCACGTGATTGATTCCTGTCATCTCTCCCCCCATCCTCCGATGGCCCCCTCCTTTGCTCCCATCTCTCCCTCCAGCCTCCTGTTGCATCCCCCCAACCCTGTCATCTAGATCTAAATCTACCCTCTGTTTCATTCCCCCAACCCTGTCATCTAGATCAAAATCTACGCTCCTTTTCATTCCCTCCACCCCTGTCATCTAGATCTAAATGTACCCTTCGTTTCATTCCCTTCATCCCTTTCCAGTTTCACGTGAATGTTAGCCTCACGTGAATAATAGGGAATGTCACCTATCTCTAAATGCCCTCTGCTTCATCCAAATATATCACTGGCAATAATAATAATAATAATAATAATAATAATAATAATAATAATAATAATAATA
>NC_056523.1:235683367-235684249 GCF_019175285.1 Sceloporus undulatus
TTTAGCAGTGAAATATTTTTATTATTAATAATAATAATTCCATAATAATAATAATAATAATAATAATAATAATAATAATAAATTTCTTTCACTGCAAAATAATCAGTGTAGAAGCTGCAGGTCTACTTGGAAGTAAATCCTTTGGCTCTGAAGGAGGTTCCATCTGCACTGGGAAATAATTTGGTTTGACTCCACTTTTACTGTCCTGGCTCACTGCTATGGAATTCTGGGAACTGTAATTATTATTAATATCATTATAATGATTTTTAAATAAATTATTATTTTTTTTAATGGGAGTTGGAGTTTGCTGTGGGGCCCTTGGCTCGAGGCAATGGAATTCTGGGAGTGCCCCGCTCCTTTGGTTCCATCTCTCCCTCCAGCCTCCTGTTTCATTCCCTTCATTCCTGTCATCTACATCTAAATGTACCCTCTGTTTCATTCTCCCAATCCTTCCGAGCACCGGAAGCAAATAGAACAAAATTGCAGTGCAGCATCATGGGAAATGTGGGACCTTGGAGGTTTGGGGAGGGTGTACCAGGATGGAAGCAAAGTTGCATTCCACACCAGACCAATTCAGAGTGAAATCGAAGTGAGCTTGGAAGCAACTTCTATGAATTCGCTTGTTACTGAATTCACAAAAATCAGGAGTCACTTTAGATTGACTGCGGAAGCGCTACGGAACAACCCCCCCATAGAAAGCAATCATGTGTGATAATACATCACATCGGGTGAATGTGCATCATTGGACCTGCAGTCATGTGGGATCAGAGCTGCAAAAAACCCAGTGTGATAAAGCCCATACTCTACAACATCTGATATCTATAGATCATCTCCCATCCAAATACTTACCAGGGCTGCTCCTGCTTAGCTTCCAAGATCAGA